>NW_023995246.1:0-67500 GCF_015586225.1 Lucilia sericata
TCGTTCGTTCGTTTTCGTTCGTTCGTTAGTTTCGTTCGTTTCGTTTCGTTCGTTTCGTTCTTCGTTCTTTCGTTCGTTCGTTCGTTCGTTTCGTTCGTTCTTTCGTTCGTTCGTTCGTTCGTTCGTTTCGTTCGTTTCTTTCGTTCGTTCGTTCGTTCTTTCGTTTTCGTTCGTTCTTTCGTTCGTTCGTTTCGTTTCGTTCGTTCTTTCGTTCGTTTTCTTTCGTTCTTCGTTCGTTCGTTCGTTCTTTCGTTCGTTCGTTTCGTTCGTTCGTTTCGTTTCGTTCGTTCGTTCGTTTTCGTTTTCGTTCGTTCTTTCGTTTTTCTTTCGTTCGTTATTTGTTCGTTCTTTCGTTCTTTGTTCGTTCGTTCGTTCGTTCGTTCGTTTCGTTCTTTCTTTTCGTTACAGTTCGTTCGTTCGTTCGTTCGTTCGTTCGTTAGTTCGTTCGTTCGTTTCGTTCGTTCGTTCGTTCGTTCGTTCCGGTTCGTTCGTTCAGTTCGTTCGTTCGTTCGTTTTCGTTTTCTTCGTTCGTTCGTTCGTTCGTTTTCGTTCGTTCGTTCGTTCGTTCGTTCGTTCGTTCGTCGTTCGTTCGTTCGTTCGTTCGTTCTTTCGTTTCTTTCGTTGTTCGTTCGTTTCGTTCTTCGTTCGGTTCGTTCGTTCGTTCGTTGTTGTTCTTCGTCGTTCGTTCGTTCGTTCGTTCGTTCTTGTTCGTTCGTGTTCGTTCGTTCGTTCGTCGTTTCGTTCGTTTCGTTCGTTCGTTCGTTTTGTTCGTTGTCTTCGTCGTTCGTTCGTTGGTTCGTTCGTTCGTTTCGTTGTTCGTTTTCGTTCGTTCGTTCGTTGTTAGTCGTTCGTTTTTCTCCTTGCTTTTCCGTCTTCTTCGTCGTGTTCCTTGCCTTCGCCTTTGCATTCTTTTTATAACGTTTATCTTCAATTGTATTTCATTTTTGCTACGTGATGCCATAATTATGCAATTAACACCAACAAGTTGTTTTGTATTCTTTCCTTTTTTTTGCTTTCATTTTTCCTCTTAATGAACAAGAAAAATAAAATATAAAAGAAAATAACAAATAATTAACAAATGAAATAAAGAATAAAAAAAAAGAACAATAAACATTTAGCCGGAAGTTATGTCAACCATTGTAAATTATACTACAACCATGACTGACTGACTGGTTGATTCACTAACAGCAGACAAGCACGGCTGCACAGGGTGATGGTTAATAAGTGGAACAACAATTTATAATAAAACAATTAATGAACATATATTTTACCTATTTTTGCAACTAAGTTTATACTAAGTACCATAGAATGTCAAAATAAATTCGATTTGTTATGTCTTCATTATAATATTTCACAACCAGCCTGTTCACCATCCTACTCCTATGAATATATACACTTCATATTTTTCTTACAGTTTAATTCTTTTTTTGGTTTCCTTTCTTATTTTTATGACAAATGTTTAATTTGAATTGTAATTATGTTTTTTGTCACTGCCTTTACATTTACAACATCAATGACATTTACAATTTCGCAATTAATTCCAGCAGAAGTAACAAAGTTATACAGAAAAAGTTTAATTGGGGGTTGAAGGAAAATGCTAAGAGTAACAAAAAATCAAAGTAAGAATTCTTATTTTTAACAACCGCCGTCTTGTGGTTTTCATATAAACAATGAGTTAGTGATAATTTTTAAAGGTTTCTAGGAATTTAAAAAAAGGCTTAACTCTACAGAACTCTTGTTACCATGTAACAGGTAATGCTTTTAGTTGGAGTGTGAGTAATACTTTTACTTTATAACACTGTAGAAGTTTGGTCTTCGATATTTAAAGTTGTTAATTTTGTTTGTGTAAAGTTTTTTTTAACATGACCACAAATCGTTCAGTTGTCAAGAGAATAACTTAAGTACTTACGAAAAGAAATATCTGTTAACCTACATACATACATATGTATATATTTCTACATTGTCAAGACTAGAGAGTATTATATATTCTGGACCATGGACTACTAAACTCAACTCTACTTTATTCTATTCTACTCCACTTTACTTTACTCGACTCTCTACTTTACTTTACCGTACTCTACTCTATTCTATTCTGATCTACGATTTATAGTCTCGACTATAGGCAACTCTATAGTCAGGACTATAAACAACTCCATAATGTGAACTATTGATAACTCTATAGTCTGGACTATAGACAACTCTATAGTCTGGACTATAGACAACTCTATAGCCTGGACTATGGAAAAGTCTATAGCCTGGACTATATGCAACTCTATAGTTTGGACTATAGACAACTCAATAGTTTGGACTATAGGCAACTCTCTAGTCTGGACTATAGGCAACTCTATAGTCTGGACTGTAGAAAAGTCTATAGTCTGGACTATAGACAATATTCTGGACTATAAGCAACTCTATAATGTGAACTATTGACAACTCTATAGTCTGGACTATAGACGACTCTATAGTTTGGACTATAGGCAACTCTATAGTTTGGACTTTAGAAAACCCTATAGCCTGGACTATAGAAAAGTCTATAGTCTGGACTATAGCCAACTCTGTAGTCTGGACTATAGGCAACTCTATAGTCTCGACTATAGTCTGGTTTATCTCTTATCTAGACAATCTGTATTATATAAAATAATCATAAGATATATCCTGACTATAGACTATAGAGCCTTGATTGAACTATAACTAGTTTTGTATTATACATGATAGTAGCTCTATATACTTTTACCAATATTGATAATCAACAAATAATAAATAATGTTCTATCATGTGCAAAATTTGTTATTTTATGTACTAATATTTCTTCCTTAACCTCTAACCACAAATAAATATTCAAAGATTCCTAAAGGAATACAAAAAAGTTCAATAACTTCCTGGTTCTGTAAAATGTTTACAATGTTCGAGACACACTTACAAGCGATAATGTCGATAATGCTTGAATGGTGAGGAACATGAAAACATGATTGATAGTACATATTTTTTGTTCTCTAAGAGTCTTAACTTATTGACAGCTAAAATTGTTTTTAATAGAAAAATAATAAATTTTGTCACTTGTAACAAATTGCACTGGTACGCTAGCAACGGCCAGAAATGATTAATCCTTTAAGATGTTTAAAATTTGGTTGTGAGCAACTGTGCTAGAGATAAACAAATAATAGCCTGGGGGTTGTGAAAAAATTTTCATAAGTTTTTCGTTTTTAAATTGACTTTTATAGTAACTTGATTTTGGTGGATTAATTGTGTTTTTGTTTGATAAGTATTTCCTAAGAATATAATTATTAATCAACAAAGAATTCCTGGTGGAAAACTGTGTGTATGTATTTATACAAATATTCTAATTATTAATATTAGGAATTTGTTTTTTTTTTTTTGACACAATTATTACTTAGTTTCTGTAAAAACTGCACTATGCTTTATAATCTATAGACAAATCTATAATGTGGACAATAGACTAGACTATATACTAGACTATAGACCAGACCAGAATATAGACTGGACTATAAACTAGACTATAGACTAGACTACAGACTACAGACTAGACTATAGACTAGACTACAGACTAGACTATAGACTAGACTATAGACTAGACTATAGACTAGACTATAGACTAGACTATAGACTAGACTATAGACTAGACTATAGACTAGACTATAGACTAGACTATAGACTAGACTATAGACTATACTATAGACTATACTATAGACTAGACTATAGACTAGACTATAGACTAGACTATAGACTAGACTATAGACTAGACTATAGACTAGACTATAGACTAGACTATAGACTAGACTATAGACTAGACTATAGACTAGACTATAGACTAGACTATAGACTAGACTATAGACTAGACTATAGACTAGACTATAGACTATACTATAGACTATACTATAGACTAGACTATAGACTAGACTATAGACTAGACTATAGACTAGACTATAGACTAGACTAGACTAGACTAGACTACTATAGACTAGACTATAGCCTAGGACTATAGACTAGAACTATAGACTAGACTATAGGACTAGACTATAGACTAGACTATAGACTAGACTATAGACTAGACTATAGACTAGACTATAGACTAGACTATAGACTAGACTATAGACTAGACTATAGACCAGACTATAGACTAGACTATAGACTAGACTATAGACTAGACTATAGACTAGACTATAGACTAGACTACGACCTAGACTATAGACTAGACTATAGACTAGACTATAGGCTAGACTATAGACTAGACTATAGACTAGGCTATAGACTAGACTATAGACTAGACTATAGACTAGACTATAGACTAGACTATAGACTAGACTATAGACTAGACTATAGACTAGACTATAGACTAGACTATAGACTAGACTATAGACTAGACTATACACTAGACTATAGACTAGACTATAGACTAGACTATAGACTATACTATAGACTATACTATAGACTAGACTATAGACTAGACTATAGACTAGACTATAGACTAAACTATAGACTAGACTATAGACTAGACTATAGACTAGACTATAGACTAGACTATAGACTAGACTATAGACTAGACTATAGACTAGACTATAGACTAAACTATAGACTAGACTATAGACTAGACTATAGACTAGACTATAGACTAGACTATAGACTAGACTATAGACTAGACTATAGACTAGACTATAGACTAGACTATAGACTAGACTATAGACTATACTATAGACTATACTATAGACTAGACTATAGACTAGGCTATAGACTAGACTATAGACTAGACTATAGACTAAACTAAACTATAGACTAGACTATAGACTAGACTATAGACTAGACTATAGACTAGACTATAGACTAGACTATAGACTAGACTATAGACTAGACTATAGACTAGACTATAGACTATACTATAGACTATACTATAGACTAGACTATAGACTAGACTATAGACTAGACTATAGACTAGACTATAGACTAAACTATAGACTAGACTATAGACTAGACTATAGACTAGACTATAGACTAGACTATAGACTAGACTATAGACTAGACTATAGACTAGACTATAGACTAGACTATAGACTAGACTATAGACTAGACTATAGACTAGACTATAGACTAGACTATAGACTAGACTATAGACTAGACTATAGACTAGACTATAGACTAGACTATAGACTAGACTATAGACTAGACTATAGACTAAGACTATAGACTAGACTATAGACTAGACTATAGACTAGACTATAGACTAGACTATAGACTAGACTAGACTAGACTATAGACTAGACTAGACTAGACTATAGACTAGACTATAGACTAGACTATAGACTAGACTATAGACTAGACTATAGACTAGACTATAGACTAGACTATAGACTAGACTATAGACTAGACTATAGACTAGACTATAGACTAGACTATAGACTAGACTATAGACTAGACTATAGACTAGACTATAGACTAGACTATAGACTAGACTATAGACTAGACTATAGACTAGACTATAGACTAGACTATAGACTAGACTATAGACTAGACTATAGAAGACTAGACTATAGACTAGACTATAGACTAGACTATAGACTAGACTATAGACTAGACTATAGACTAGACTATAGACTAGACTATAGACTAGACTATAGACTGACTATAGACTAGACTATAGACTTAACTATATGGTGTGTAGGTTGCATATTATAGGGCATGACCGATAACACGCAATATTGTTCATATAATATCTTTATCATATTGATTTATTAATTTTTGCGACAGTTAGTACTAAGCAACAAAACGGAAAAAAAAACGTATTGAAACTAATTTTGTAAGTTACTAAAAACAGCTGTTTGACAATCTGTCAATGTCATACAATATCATTTTGTTGATAGGCTAAAAAGTTTTATTCCCAGAAAAGAAATTTCGATATACGAAAATAAAATTAATTTTATATAAGTAAGTATTAACAGCAAGTAACTACATATATACATACTTATATGACTAAAACTTATAAAACTAAAGTTTTCAATAAGTATATAAGTATTATCGAAGAGTTAAGAGATATACATTTATTGCCACAAATATTAAAACAATTTGTGGTTAATATTACAATACAACTAAACCTAATATAACTTTTGTAGAAATCTGGTTAAATTAACTGGACGTTTAATATGGAATACATACAAACTTATTTATGTATACATATAAGTACTGAGTTGTGGCAAAGACAGACATTTTGTTTACAAGTTGTAAATAATTAACTGGAAAATGTTAATAATCACATTTACAATACGATTTGATGGTAAATTTTGGGCTAAAGTCAATTGCTTGGAGAAATCTTTGCTTAATTATGATGTATATATGTATGTTTATATGCGCATTAATGAGAGGTTAAAGTTTAATTTAAGATTTTCGCAGAAATAATTAAGTTACATAATTGTTTTTATATTTTTTCTTCTTGCTCTAAATGTCTTTAAATTTAGTTTAAATTACATTTCAACTATGACAACAGCAGCATTGGCAGCATCAACAGTTTGGCATTAACTTAATTTGCCAAGTTTATTTAAGTTTTCGCTTAAAAGCTTCTTTAATCCCTTTTTAGTTTTACGTGTTCGTCTTTGAGTTCCTGTTTTTGTTTGTATTGCCTGGGAGGCAAGCAGTCAGTATGTCTGTTAAGTTGTTAATGTTTTCGTTTGTAGTATCTCAAGTTCTCAGTTTGTATTCTTCTCATGATAAGATTTAAGATTTATACTGTTTTCTGCTATTCGCAGATTGTGTTTATTCGTTTTGTTTTCTTCTTTGTTTGTTTTTTGAAAATACGAAGAAAAATCGTTTAATGTTCAAAGACCATGTAAACAAAACCCCGCAAAGATTATGTCAACTTCTATAGCTCAGGTGCAAAACGATGAATAGTGGAAAAAGTAGAGTAGGATGAAAAGGAAGGAATATAAAGAAAAATATCTGTTAAACAAATGAAGCTGAAAATACATTTGCTAAAGTCTTTTAATATTTAAAAAAATTATTAAAATATTTTGAATTCAAGCGAAACGACATTCCGAGATTGAAGAATATATATTTTTGGAGCTAAAAATTTTAAACGAGGTTAAACTTGGTGACAATGTTTAATGCAAATGTATAATGTTAATATTTCCATTATACATTAATTTAGCAGAATGTGAAATTTATATCTGTTTTGTTGTATGAAACATATCTAAATTATTAGAGCAATACTGTTGCCACGCAACACACTCACATACATTCATATACTAACTAACCAACTAACTAACTAACTAACTAACTAACTAACTAACTAACTAACTAACTAACTACTAACTAACTAACTAACTAACTAACTACTAACTAACTAACTAACTAACTAACTACTAACTAACTAACTAACTAACTAACTAACTAACTAACTAACTAACTAACTAACTAACTAACTAACTAACTACTACTAACTAACTAACTAACTAACTAACTAACTAACTACTAACTAACTAACTACTAACTAACTAACTAACTAACTAACTAACTAACTAACTAACTAACTAACTAACTAACTAACTACTAACTAACTAACTAACTACTAACTACTACTAACTAACTAACTAACTAACTAACTAACTAACTAACTAACTAACTAACTAACTAACTAACTAACTAACTAACTAACTAACTACTAACTAACTAACTAACTAACTAACTAACTAACTAACTAACTACTAACTAACTACTAACTAACTAACTAACTAACTAACTAACTAACTAACTAACTAACTACTAACTAACTAACTAACTAACTAACTAACTAACTACTAACTAACTAACTAACTAACTAACTAACTAACTAACTAACTACTAACTAACTAACTACTAACTAACTAACTAACTAACTAACTAACTAACTAACTAACTAACTACTAACTAACTAACTAACTAACTAACTAACTAACTAACTAACTAACTACTACTAACTAACTAACTAACTAACTAACTAACTAACTAACTAACTAACTAACTAACTAACTAACTAACTAACTAACTAACTAACTAACTAACTAACTAACTACTAACTACTAACTAACTAACTAACTAACTAACTAACTAACTAACTAACTAACTAACTAACTAACTACTAACTAACTAAATAACTAACTAACTAACTAACTAACTAACTAACTAACTAACTAACTAACTAACTAACTAACTAACTACTAACTAACTAACTAACTAACTAACTAACTAACTAACTAACTAACTAACTAACTAACTAACTAACTAACTAACTAACTAACTAACTAACTAACTAACTAACTAACTAACTAACTAACTAACTAACTAACTAACTAACTAACTAACTAACTAACTACTAACTAACTAACTAACTACTAACTAACTAACTAACTAACTAACTAACTAACTAACTAACTAACTAACTAACTAACTAACTAACTAACTAACTAATTAACTAACTAACTGCTTTTTGAATTGAGTGCAACCAAATATCTAGTTGCTACAGTTTTTTATACCCTACAACACAAAGGGGAGGGTATTATTATTCATACTAGCTTTACTTATTTTTAGATCTTGATTTACAACCTGTAGAAGGGGACTAAACATCTATTTGATTTTTTTTCTTTTACAGCAGATTATTGACTTTATTACATATTTGGCGTAATAACCAACAAAACTTAAAAATTTAATGGTCCACTGCATAAAAACAGATGCTTTCGTAAATTTTTAGAACTCTATTTTCAAACTCAACGACTTTATCAACATGAAATTCAGATTCAAACGTGTTTATTGCTGTTGGGATATAATAGTTCATTGTATGCCGGCAAGTCATTTTCTATGATCCTGGTGTTTAGGATTTAAATCAACAGATGCTTTCGTAAATTTTTAGAACTCTATTTTCAAACTCAACGACTTTATCAACATGAAATTCAGATTCAAACGTGTTTATTGCTGTTGGGATATAATAGTTCATTGTATGCCGGCAAGTCATTTTCTATGATCCTGGTGTTTAGGATTTTAAATCAACAATAGTTTTCCTATTAGTTTTATATTAGTTTTATACCAGTTTTTAACCTATTTTCATTTCAGATGACGATATGTATGTTAATACATGTTCGTTATTGAAAATATATTAACGGTATTTTTGGAATTATATTTCTGCAATATTGAATGCGTTAAAAATTTCATTTGAATTCTATTAAAAGCGTACTTTAAGCCAACGCATTTACGTTTCTATAAGTAAAAACAAATTATGGGTGAATATGTGCAACTTGTTCGGAATGAATTTTATCCAAATGCTTAACATTGTATTATTTTTAGCCTAGTAAACTTAGAATCGCCTATTTTGAAACTTACGTACGTACGTATGCCCACCAACGAAGCAAGTGTTGTGAATTTAAAGTGAATTTTTGCAAGGTGGACCTATATATTTATTCACGGCTTTATGGATTAATCGATATCCATATTAAGGTCAGTATCGTAGTAACGCCTTAGATTACCGCCTCAAAATAAGTATTACTCATATAAATATTATAAATATATATAAATGTAGGAAAAACTACTTAAATTTACAATAAAATTCAAATGAATAAATAATTATAGAAGAAAGTTATGATAAGATATTTCATACGAACGAGCAATTAGCCTTCATTATTATTATTTTTTCTTGTACTCTGCTTGTTCGGCTTAAACATTACTAATTTGTATGACTAAAATAGAATAATTAAAAATAAATTCCTGCTACATGGTTTATTAAATTATATTGAAGTTTATTCTATTTTTTTTTTTGCAACAACAATTTCATGTTTTTTTATTTTAAACAATTTTTCAAAGTACTCACTCAATGACAACTTTTATTTTTTTTGTGTTTGTTTGAAAAAATATAGACATTCAATGTCAAACATACTTTTCTATTTGACGTTTATAATACTAGGATATTAAAAACATATGTATGTATGAGTAAATGACAGTGTGTGTGTTTGTAAATGTTGGTTTGTATTAATGTACTAGTGGTAACATACTTTTAATATTAGTTTCGTTGTTGTTCGTTTTTTTATTTTCCAATACCAACTTGTTGTTGTTGTCACTTTTTTTTCATTATTATATATATTCTACACATATTCACATTGTTAACGGATGTATTATGTTTTTATACATCCTGCTTGACGTTTAACTGACAGCTTTGTATTGAAACGGATGTTTATTTGTAGCTCACTTAATAATTGAGTTAGAAAAATACACACTAAAACCGAATGTGTGAATGAAAAAAAATTGTTGGTAAAATGTAAAAAAAATGAGAACTACTAGCAGTAGAAAATGTAATAAAATGACAAGAGGATTTAAAATAAAATGTTGTATAGCAAGAAAAAACGGAAAAAAAACTAAACTAAATAAAATTAAATATAAAATACATTAATTTGTAATGAACTACATTCAACACTTATACCACACATGAAAAATGGTATTAAATTTAATTAAAGCAAAAATTTTGCTAACAAGTTCATTTTGTTCATTTAATTAATTTGAATATTAGATATTAGATACGGTGTAAATTTTTAAAAGAAACAATTTTGATAAAACTCCGTTAAACTCTGTTTTAAGTCCCCACCAATTATTGTACTGACTTAAGTTTGATCTATATGCTTGACTGCAGATTGATCTATAGTCTAGATTAGCCTATGTTCTAATATACATATAGAGTCTAGCTATAGTCTAGTCTAGAGTCTAGTCCTATAGTCCTAGTCTATAGTCTAGTCTATAGTCAGCTATAGTCTAGTCTATAGTCTAAGTCTATAGTAGTCTAGTCTATAGTCTAGCTATAGTCTAGTCTATAGTCTAGTCTATAGTCTAGCATATAGTCTAGTATATAGTCTAGTCTATAGTCTAGTAGTCTATAGTCTAGTCTATAGTCTAGTCTATAGTCTAGTCTATAGTCTAGTCTATAGTCTAGTCTATAGTCTAGTCTATAGTCTAGTCTATAGTCTAGTCTATAGTCTAGTCTATAGTCTAGTCTATAGTCTAGTCTATAGTCTAGTCTATAGTCTAGTCTATAGTCTAGTCTATAGTCTAGTCTATAGTCTAGTCTATAGTCTAGTCTATAGTCTAGTCTATAGTCTAGTCTATAGTCTAGTCTATAGTCTAGTCTATAGTCTAGTCTATAGTCTAGTCTATAGTCTAGTCTATAGTCTAGTCTATAGTCTAGTCTATAGTCTAGTCTATAGTCTAGTCTATAGTCTAGTCTATAGTCTAGTCTATAGTCTAGTCTATAGTCTAGTCTATAGTCTAGTCTATAGTCTAGTCTATAGTCTAGTCTATAGTCTAGTCTATAGTCTAGTCTATAGTCTAGTCTATAGTCTAGTCTATAGTCTAGTCTATAGTCTAGTCTATAGTCTAGTCTAGTCTAGTCTAGTCTATAGTCTAGTCTATAGTCTAGTCTATAGTCTAGTCTATAGTCTAGTCTATAGTCTAGTCTATAGTCTAGTCTATGGTCTAGTCTATAGTCTAGTCTATAGTCTAGTCTATAGTCTAGTCTATAGTCTAGTCTATAGTCTAGTCTATAGTCTAGTCTATAGTCTAGTCTATAGTCTTGTCAATAGTCTGGTCTAATTCTGGTCAATAACCATAATAAGAGTATAGATCAAGCTTTTTCCCAGGATATAGTCCCTTTTCTTGACTAGAATCCAATCCCCACTATTGACTTTTATCTGTTCAACAATCAGGACATGTTAAAAATACCTAAACAAAATGTACATTCGATATTTTCAAACGGGAATAGTATTTCTGGAAATAAATTAAATAAATACAAATTAACTAAATTTATTTAATATAATGACAACGTTTCATTGCCTTAAGCAGTATTTGAAATAAAATTTTATTTCTAATAAAAGAAATTGCATGTTTAATTATCATACTCAACTTGCTAAAAAAATATTTCATCAAAATACATATCTTTTTACATCTACATACATACATATATAGCTCTCGTTCTGGTTTTTATACATTTGCTTCGTAATAAAATTACCAAAAGCAACAACAAAAACATCATTAACAACAAGCGTACAAAATATAGCAACAACAATAAGTAGAAAAAAAGTAAAAGTTTTTAATACTTCACATACTTTTACAATCGCACGGATAATGATAATAAAATAAACGAACTGTAAGCTGGAAAAAATAAAACTCAACAACAAATACATACATACATAATAATAAAAATACAATAACAACAAAAACTATACAATAAAATTGTATTGTCTTTTATTTGCTTTTCACATATATACAAACATATACACATACATACACACCTGTACAGAGAAACGGAAACATGTGCACAAGAAAAATACAAAATGAAGTTGCCGCTAAAACAAACCATGTAAAAAAAACTTAACACTCATACATTTATGAAAATAAACTGTTGATTGTTTGCAACAGCAACAAATTACTCACCTATAGCAAAACAAACATACATTCACACTTACACGTCTTCAAATGGAAGAGAGTTAGTTTACTTAAGCATTTAATAGTGAGTTTGTGTTAAAGATTTACACTCTCTTTAAGTATTTAGTACATCATAACGGTTAAACAGAGTAAAGTGTAAAATCAAACAGCAGAACATATAAACATTTAAAAACTGAATCGGAGAGCTTTCTTAACAGTGAGAGCATTAGAATAACAAGTACCGTAAGTACAGTTCTTTAGGGTTTTTGTTTTCATATCCGTGCAATGTTATATTTTTTGTCTATGTCTCTTTATATGTATTTTTCATAGTGATGTAGGTAACTTTTAGTTAGCCATTATTTCGTAGAAATTTGACCTAAATCTAAATTATGGAATATTGTAAGATATTCTTTGAAATCTTGGGAAAATATTTTTTTATTTTAATACAGCTTAAAATAAAAATGTTTTTCTCCATAAATTGTAAGACCTGACCAAAAATAAATAAGTTTTCGAATTAATTATAATTATCATAAAAGTGTTTGAATCCGCTGAAACTAATTTTTTTTTGTATATTGTTCAAAATATACTTATTTATGTTAAATTTAAAGTCTGGGTCATTATAGTAGTAAGTATGATAATGTTTAAAAGGTGTAAACATTAATTTGTTTGTTAAGGATACCAAGTACAAATTAGCTATGAAAATATGTATATAAGAGATCTTTTGCTTGCTATGCGTTTATCACGAAAAAGCCTTAAATCCTAACTTATGAAATCTATTTTTTATTCTCCTTAGTTAAATACTACCCCTACTATACTTTGGCAGGTTACCGAAAGTCTAATTTCCATTTTCATGATTAACAGGAAGTCTGACAAATATACGTCGTAAAAATAAATTTACCAGCAAAATGATAAAAACATCAATAGCTGCCAAAAGACACAATTATATATGCACATGAAGGTATTATTTAAGTAAATACAGTGTTTAAAGTGTAAAAGGAATATAAATACATACTTATGTATATCTACATACATAGTATCTAGTGATTATTTTTGATGTGTTACAACAGGAAGGAAGTTATTTTTTCAAAAAATAAAAACAAAGTGCTAGGGATTACTTTAGTAAGAGTGAATTTTTAAATCAACTACACTTAGACATTGTAACTTAAAGTATTATTTTAGCTAGAATAATAGCATTGAAAAACTATGTATCTTGGGTTCTTATAATACACTTTGATGAGAAAGACTAGGTTTAATATTTGCCTTTAACTATAAAAGGTGTCAATCATCACATACCTCTTTATAAAAAGGACTTTGATGAAAACATCTAATTAATTTACGAATTCTGATTGTACTCTTCTACAATTCAACTTTCAAAGTATTACATTAGTATATTTTATATGGATTTCATATTGGAATGCCGTATTACACACATTAAACTAAATCTAGAATAATGCACTTCTGTAGTCAAAAGCTCATACAGAAGCCATTTAAGTTTTTTAAGTCTATGGTCTGGTCTATTATCTGGTCTGTGGTCTGATCAATGGGCTATTATCTCGTCTAAGGTCAGGTCTAAGATCTAGTCTAAGATCTGGTCTATGGTCTGGTATATGGTCCGGTCTATTGTTTGGTCTATAGTCTGGTTTATGGTCTGGTCTATGGTCTGGTCTATGGTCTGGTCTATGGTCTGGTCTATGGTCTGGTCTATGGTCTGGTCTATGGTCTGGTCTATGGTCTGGTCTATGGTCTGATCTATGGTCAGGTCTATGGTCTGGTCTATGGTCTAGTCTATGGTCTGGTCTATGGTCTGGTCTATGGTCTGGTCTATGGTCTGGTCTATGGTCTGGTCTATGGTCTGGTCTATGGTCTGGTCTATGGTCTGGTCTATGGTCTGGTCTATGGTCTGGTCTATGGTCTGGTCTATGGTCTGGTCTATGGTCTGGTCTATGGTCTGGTCTATGGTCTGGTCTATGGTCTGGTCTATGGTCTGGTCTATGGTCTGGTCTATGGTCTGATCTATGGTCAGGTCTATGGTCTGGTCTATGGTCTGGTCTATGGTCTGGTCTATGGTCTGGTCTATGGTCTGGTCTATGGTCTGGTCTATGGTCTGGTCTATGGTCTGGTCTATGGTCTGGTCTATGGTCTGGTCTATGGTCTGGTCTATGGTCTGGTCTATGGTCTGGTCTATGGTCTGGTCTATGGTCTGGTCTACGGTCTGGTCTATGGTCTGATCTATGGTCAGGTCTATGGTCTGGTCTATGGTCTGGTCTATGGTCTGGTCTATGGTCTGGTCTATGGTCTGGTCTATGGTCTGGTCTATGGTCTGGTCTATGGTCTGGTCTATGGTCTGGTCTATGGTCTGGTCTATGGTCTGGTCTATGGTCTGGTCTATGGTCTGGTCTATGGTCTGGTCTATGGTCTGGTCTATGGTCTGGTCTATGGTCTGGTCTATGGTCTGGTCTATGGTTTGGTCTATGGTCTGGACTATGGTCTGGTCTATGGTCTGGTCTATGGTCTGGTCTATGGTCTGGTCTATGGTCTGGTCTATGGTCTGGTCTATGGTCTGGTCTATGGTCTGGTCTATGGTCTGGTCTATGGTCTGGTCTATGGTCTGGTCTATGGTCTGGTCTATGGTCTTTTGTATGGTCTGGTCTAAGGTCTGTAGAAATGCTCATCAGTCAGGCACTTTAATACATATTAAATTATTTTACCAAATTTTTGTTTGACTGTATTAATCCTTTGATTTAATTCCAGGCGAAATAAATCTACTGACAGAACCCTTGCATTTCTAAAAAAAAAATCTTAAATTATTTATAGCTATAACAAAAATAAATACCACCTTCCATTTCATCAAATAAATATTTATACTTATATACATTTGAATATAAAGCAATAATGGAAATATCTGTTACCTACATTTAAAAAAAGAGACCACGTACTTTTCTTAATGCCACCTTCTATTATGTGGTAAATAATACAGAATCTAGCACTATATCTCAATTTCTTGTTTTTTTTTCGTACACGTCCACTTAACAGAACATCATATTTTATTTTCCTTCTTTTTCTTTAGTCCTTATATTTTTATAGTTTTACTTCAAAAGGGGATTTTCATGTGCCACCAGTTGAGCATATAAAATATAGAGTATAGTATACCTTAAGGGGATTTAATATGTTTTTTGCTGTTTTTTATTTTCTTAAAAGAAAACTATTTTTAGGAAAAACAAACTCTGTATAAATATTTTATTTCTTTTTTAGTTCTTGTTTTTTTGCTATGTATCTACATTTCGCTTTAAGCTTGATAATATGTACAAAAGTATGCAATGGAATTTTATGAAAAGGGCAGTTAGAATACAGTGACGCATGAGTGTTAAAAATTTAGCTGGAAATATTAAGTATACGCCTAAGTGCCTGTTGGTTGTATATAAGATGGTTAATAATAATGGAAGATTATTGCCAAGGATTTTATAGGAAAATTTATTTTATAATTAATATAAAATTTTATAAAAATTAGTGAAATATTTTTTTAATTTTAGCACTTTTAAGTTGTATATTTACTTAAGGCTTTGACGTAAAAGTTGACATTTATTTTTCTTGTTATCCTTTATTGCCTAAAAATATCCAGTTGTTTACTTTTCTGCTTGTTTCAAATTCAAAGTAAAATGGCTGTTTAGTTTGTCAGCATTTTTATATGGAAAACTAGTTGCTTCTTCTTTGGTTTTTAATCTTATAAATTTGCTGTTTTGACATTTTTGCTGTGAGGGTGGAAACATTATTACTTTAAGCATATTTCCTTAAAGTTGTTTTAATAGAAAAAAATGTAAACACATTTTAATCAAGCTGTTACTGTCTTAATCCTGTTCATGTACCTTGTCCTAAACACTTATTTTAGTTTAATTTTTTTTCTTCTAGTTTGTAAAATGATGACATAGATGCCTGTCGTTTGTTTCCTTTCATTATAGAGATGGGAAAGGAAAATTTTTATATAATGAAAAATAATTTCAACATTTCAACTCAGTGGGGGAAGAAAAAGAAAAGGAAATAAGTCTGCTATTTCTTGGCAGTATAATCGATTTATGTATGAATGTTTGAAACGATATTTCAATACTATACAAACCTTATCCATATAAGATATTTGCGTTTGAGGACCAAGAATTAGAGACATTACTCCATGAAGGTTGTTGTCAAACTCAAAAAGAGCTTGCAAAGCGTTTGTGAATAGCAGGATCCATTTAAAGCAGAGAAATGTGGTAAAGCTGAGATACCTATCTATAGTCTAGTCTATAGACTAGTCTATAGTCTAGTCTATAGTCTAGTCTATAGTCTAGTCTATAGTCTAGTCTATAGTCTAGTCTATAGTCTAGTCTATAGTCTAGTCTATAGTCTAGTCAATAGTCTAGTCTATAGTCCAGTCTATAGTCTAGTCTATAGTCTAGTCTATAGTCTAGTCCATAGTGTAGTCTATAGTCTAGTCTAGTCTATAGTCTAGTCTATAGTCTAGTCTATAGTCTAGTCTATAGTCTAGTCTATAGTCTAGTCTATAGTCTAGTCTATAGTCTAGTCCTATAGTCTAGTCTATAGTCTAGTCTATAGTCTAGTCTATAGTCTAGTCTATAGTCTAGTCTATAGTCTAGTCTATAGTCTAGTCTATAGTCTAGTCTATAGTCTAGTCTATAGTCTAGTCTATAGTCTAGTCTATAGTCTAGTCTATAGTCTAGTCTATAGTCTAGTCTATAGTCTAGTCTATAGTCTAGTCTATAGTCTAGTCTATAGTCTAGTCTATAGTCTAGTCTATAGTCTAGTCTATAGTCTAGTCTATAGTCTAGTCTATAGTCTAGTCTATAGTCTAGTCTATAGTCTAGTCTATAGTCTAGTCTATAGTCTAGTCTATAGTCTAGTCTATAGTCTAGTCTATAGTCTAGTCTATAGTCTAGTCTATAGTCTAGTCTATAGTCTAGTCTATAGTCTAGTCTATAGTCTAGTCTATAGTCTAGTCTATAGTCTAGTCTATAGTCTAGTCTATAGTCTAGTCTATAGTCTAGTCTATAGTCTAGTCTATAGTCTAGTCTATAGTCTAGTCTATAGTCTAGTCTATAGTCTAGTCTATAGTCTAGTCTATAGTCTAGTCTATAGTCTAGTCTATAGTCTAGTCTATAGTCTAGTCTATAGTCTAGTCTATAGTCTAGTCTATAGTCTAGTCTATAGTCTAGTCTATAGTCTAGTCTATAGACTAAATAGTATCTAGTCTATAGGCGAGTAAATAGTCTAGTCTAAATTCTAGTATATAGTCTAGTATATCGTCTAGTAAATAGTCTAGTCTATAGTCTAGGCTATAATCTAGTCTAAAGTCTAGTCTTAAGTCCAGTCGAGTCTGTAGTATAACTAATCTATAGTCTAGTCTATAGTACATATAGTCTATAGTTTAATCTATATTCTAATTTATAGTGTCGTCTATAGAGTAGTATATGGTCTAGACTATTGTCAAGTAGTGTGACATGGTTTTACGGAAATGGTGAAAATATATTGGCAACACTGTCTATCAATTAGTAGCTATTGAACCAAATACAACCGATTCGTTTGAAACGAACCACCAGATTATTTGTAAGTTTGTCAATATCCACAGACACAAACGTTTACCTTTTACTTGATATAAATATAAACCTTGACAATTAATTAAACATTATTAAGTACTTTGCAAAACAATACAACCATTATCTATTAAACAAGATATACATGGATTGGTTAAAGACCTTGACAAAACCTTGACGAAGTATTTTTGATAATAATGAGAACATCTGTATAGCTTTTTAATAATCAATTTTAATTACAAAATTTTACTTTTGCAAAATTCTTGGAATTCATATCAAAACTTAAATAAAAAAGATAATGTTGCGATAGTGCAAGTAAGTACAATGTACAATGCTGCAAGATTAAAGAGAACTTTCATCGACAACAAACAATGAACAGACCTTAACATTGACTCAAATACTTACATATATATGTATGTATGAGAAAAATTATGACTGGCTGACTGATTGACTGTTAATGATTGTGAAATATGGTTCGGTTAGCTTTTACAATGTCTGCAGGAATAAAGTTTGGATGATGTTTCGTTTTGTTTCTTCATTATCATCACGGACACAACTTGCTGAAGTAATTACATGGATATAGACATATTTGTTTTTGATATGTTAATGTGTGAGTTATTCTCTTTAAATAATACACTCTTTTTACAAAGAAATTGAAGAAGGGACAAATACAAAGGAATGTTATTTGAAAAATTACTACAAATTTATTTTAAAGGATATACATACATACTAACACATACATATATACTAATGTATGTATGTTTATTAGAGTAGCCCCATAATGGAAGTGGCTGATGCTGCCACTGAAAATGAAAATTTTATTCATTCTAAGATACCACTTCTCAAAATAAGGTCCTTCTTTTAGGTTTTTATGATTCATATTTCTTCCAAAGAAACTATACCCTATGATAGGTTTTCGAAAGGCACTTTCAGAGCCACATGAAACCTTTATTTTAGATTAAAATATTTAGGAATATTAATAAATTTTTAATTTTGCCCAAAATTTTTCGATTTTTCTAAATTTTCTGTAGAATTATTCCTTTATGTGAAACATGAAAAAAAAACTTAAAAAGAAACCTTTCTATCCTTTAATAGTGATCCCAGCACAAAATTGTTGAGAAATTATATCTTAGAATAAACCAAGCTTTAATTATCGGTAAGAACATCAGCACTTTATAGTTATCTCCAAACAAGGACTCCCTAAAGTACACACATACATACATTCATGTACACAGATTTTCTCAACAGTTAGCAGCCGGTTCATGAATTCATAAACAAACTGTTGCTTTTTCAGCTGATTTACAAGTATTGTTGATTTCAGTTATTTGCTGTTGTTGTTGTTGTTGTTGCGACGTCTGCTAGCACCTTCTCTTTCTTTGTTATTGCTGCTGCTGTTGTTGTTGTATCATTAGTACAAAAATCAACATGTAACATTAACCCAATTTTTTTCAAGGTGAATTTTACTCATCAAAGTTGTAAATTTATTTGCTGTTGTTTTTGCCATTATTGTTGTTGTTTAACATTTTTAGTACAGAAAGAGAAATAATTTTAAGAGAAATGATTTTCAGTTAAAATTATGTGAGAGTGCGAGTGTTAAATGAGAGCATATTAGTATGTGTTTGTGTTTTATTTGTATATAAAAACAATTACATTAAGGATAATGCTTTTTAGAAACTCTCATCTAAGGGAGGGTTTGAATTAAAAGGTACAATTGTTTTTTGGTACTTTTGAAATATGAATAATTTTTGTTGTTGAATTAAAAAAAAGTGGAAGCAGTTTTTGAGAGACCCTGTATTGAAGCTGTAATCACCTTGGAGTAATCAGCATCCTGTAATATGTGTAAAATACGTTCATTTTTTATACAGTTATGAGTTTGCATATGTCTACATTCAAGAAGTGACACTTATCGATGGACTAGTCAATAGTTTATATAAAGATCAATAGACTAGTTCACAGACTGGCCAAAAACACTAATCAGTAGATTAGTCTATAGAAGAATACAATCATGGACAAGACAATAGACTAGTTACTAGACTATTCCATGAGCTGGTCAATAGACCAGTCCATTGACCATTCTATGGGATAGTCAATAGACTAGTCAATAGAGTGGACAATAGAATAGTCCATAGATTATCCCATGGATTAGGCATGGATTGAGTGGACAATAGACCAAACCATAGGCTAGTCAATAGACTAGTACATTGACTATTCCATTGGCAAGTCAATAGACCAGTTCATACACTAGTCAATAGACTAGTTGATAGACCAGTCCATAGACTATTCCATGGATTAAGCAATAGACCATGCCATAGATTAGTCAACAGACCAGTCCATAGACTAGTCAATAGACCAAACCATAGACTATTCCATGGACTAGTCAATATACCATTCCATAGACTATTATATGGATTAGGCAATAGACCATTCCATAGATTAGTCAATAGACCATTCCATATACTATTCAATAGACCAGTCCATGGACTAGTCAATAGTCTTCCCAATAGACCGTACCATAGATTAGTCAATAGACCAGTTCATAGATCAGTCAATAGACTATTCCATGGATTAGGCCATAGATCAGTCCATGGATTAAGCAATAGACCATTCCATAGATTAGTTAATAGACCAAACCATAGACTATACCATTGACTAGTCAGTACATCAGTCCAACCAACTAGATTATTCTATGGGTTAGGCCATAGATCAGTCAATAGACATGGATTAAGCTACAAACCATTTCATAGATTAGTCAATAGACCAGTTTATTGACTAGTCAATATACCAAACCATAGACTTTTATATGGACTAGTCAATAGACCAGTCGATAGACAATTCCATGGATTAAGCAATAGACCATTCCATAGATTATTCAATAGACCAGTCCATAGACTAGTCAATAGATCAGACCATAGACTATTCTAATGACGAGTCAATAGACCAGCCAATAGACCAGTCCACAGACTAGTCAATAGATCAGTAAATAGACTAGTCAATAGACCAGCCCATATACTGTTCCATGTACTAGTAAACTAGTCTCTGAACTATTCTTTAGACTAGTTAATATATAAAAAGCCAAATAGTAATTTTGTACCTTATATCTTACAAAAGTACCATTTTTGAAAAAAGTACTTTTTCAAACTAAAGCAAATTGTGGCATCCTCTGCCCATCCCATCTGACACATTCAACATGTTAAAAAATTGTTGCTTCTAAACGGAAAGAAGAGAGCATTTTTGAGAGATTCTTATTGTAACGATTTTCTAAAGGTGTTTTATGGCATTTAACTGTTGCTTTCAAATTCAGTGTAATTTGAAGCTGCACAGTAAACTGACGTTTCCGGTAAAATACAAGTTATTGTAAAAGTGTATGTAAAAAAAGTCTAAATAAAAAAGGTACTAGTGCTGGTGATTCAAAAAAAAAAACAATTATCCACTAAAATATACATACTTACACACAAACATATACTATACAAATTTACATATCTTAAAACACACAATACGAGCATACATATACCCAAGAAAATAGACACAAATGTAGACATATAATAAAATCAAAAGAAAAACTTCAGTTATTAAAATAAAATTTCAATATATAAAAAGAAAATAAAATTTTTATAAACATTGTTGGTGTTAAATTGTGAACTATTAAAAAATTAAGAGTATAATAAATTAAAACAGAAATAAGTAATTAAATAAAATTATTACTGTTTTTCTCCATCATTAAATATGTCTACAGGTGTTTGGCTTCTACTCTTTATTGTTTTATTAACTTTTGTCTGTTACTGTAAATGGTGTGAGTTTTCTTTTACCTTTCTTTACATACATATACCTGTATCTATACAAGATTTTCATTTAGTATGTATTTATGTATGTATATGTGTCTTTATAAGGAGCACATAGCACAAAAAAAAGAAAATAGCAAAATTTTTGTTTTGAGAAAATACCATAAACATTTTTGTCTGCCAAACAAATAAATGTATTTATAATGATCATAAAAATTTACATAAAACGTCTATATTAGTATTTATGAAATTTTAATATTCTAGTGATTTAAATATACATTTGAGATTATTATTTTAAAGGGAAAATTTTACGTTTTTCACTTTACGAATACTTATATGTGCTTAAGACCTAAAAATATCTGTCCCAGTTTTACTTTAGGCACAAGGTTTTTTTATAATCAAGTGTCTGGGTTGAAACAAAAGTTATGTATTTTTTTCTACTTTTGCCTAAATGAAGACCAGACAATTAGGTTTTATTGGTATTTCTAATTGAATATTATATGCACATACATATGTATGTATGTATGTATGTATTTGTACATGCAAATATATACATATTAATATTTTATTCATAACACAAAAATTTTCGTATGTATTTCGTATATATTTATCTTATATGAATACTTGAGTGTTCTTAGACTTTTAAAAGGGGTACTTTAGTTAAGTGTACTACTAATGTTTGTCCACTTTTTGTAAAATAATGAAATTTTAGTCAGGCTTGGCTTAGCCAATTGGGAATTCATTTTATCAGATTATAACTTAAAGAGACTTTCGGAAAAAAGGATTAAAATGGGCTCAAAACACAGGATCTTGATATTTTTAATTTTTGGTCATGTTTGATCATGAATTCTTAATTGTCTCATATTCTAAACTTAAATAGAAGTGTATCACAGAGATGACGTCCCTCAAATAGTAGTCGAATGGATCAGGGTCTGGACTATATAGCGGGCGAAGTAAAACTCCCTAAACACTTATTTCTAAATAGGTTTTAAAAGATATGCGGTCGAGCATTGTCATGATGGAATAAAACAGGTTTATGTCTGACAGTCTTTAAACGAATCAGTTTCATTCGTTATAGGTTTCCTGTAATGGTCTGGTCAGCCTTCAGCAGCTTTGCATACATGGCATTACTGTATTTTCGATCGATTTTTTAACAAAAAAAAGATTCGGTACCAAAATGATTTTCCCAATAATATCGAAAGCTTTTGATGAGCTTGAGAACAAACTTCATGGAATAATACCTTCAATTCTTGGCCTTTTTGGTTTTCCCTGTCAAAATCATCAAATCACTTTGAACCACAAAAAACATCTCCAGCACGTCAAAGGAACACATTCATCACAAGTTGTGATGAGCAATCGATGTGCTTTTGCCGCACTTTTTATACCCTATACCACTAGAGTGGAGAATGTATTATGCGTTTGTGCTAATGTTTGTAACACCTAAAAATATTGATCTTATATCCCCCTTAATGTTTACTCGGTGAAAGACCCTTATCTTGACGTATTGCAATCCCGGGGTAAAGAGGTGCTACCAGTACCTCTAGTCTGCCGGGACTATAAACTGGTGATGTCATTTCACTAATCGGCTAGTCCTTGGAATCATTTGACATGGGGTCTAACCAGAGAACCACATAATATGGTACTACGGGTGGCCAGTTGCCCGCAGGATTTATCCTGGCTGATAAGTTGGTTGAGGTTCCTTCGGAATCCACGTAGTGGCTGTGGCTTAAACCCAAATTCGCGGGAAGAGGAAGTTGCGGTTAAAAGACTGATGCGCGGTGAAATCTATATTTCGGGATAAACTCGCTGCTGTTGCCGAATGACAACTGATACAACACAGAGGAGTGCCTGTGGGACTAACATTAGAAATGAGTTTATTTGCATATGATACAGGATGATTGTAGGAGTATACGGAACTCATACGCCCGTATATCTAGAGTGAGTCTGTCGTATGTTGTTCTCTTATGAGTATGTCGAATAAATGAAAAGTATGCTGGGTTGAATGGTGAGGCATGAAAGGTATCTTATATAAGTGATACCATTGAATTTTCCTTCCTTGTCCAGGTATGTTCAGAGGTAAACTCTGTTCATACCAGATTTTCCACTGTAAGTAAGAACAAAGTCTCGGCTTATTTGATGGAGGTGGGCAGGTGTTCACGTAAAGCACTTCGACCATAAGTATACCATTAGGCTCAGAATCACTTTCTGAGTCGATTAAGCTATGTCCGTACGTCCGTCCTTTTGTCTGTGTGTCCTTGTAAACCTTGTGCGCCCACAACAGGTCGCAATTTTAACAACCCTTTTAGTCCAAGGACGAACACTATTGAAAATTGTTGAAATCGGTCCATTATTTCAATTATTTGTTCTTCACCCATCTTAAATGATACCCGGAATACTGCTTAAATGCTCATAAGTATATCAATTATAAAACAAACGGAATCATAAAGCCAGAAAATACTTATAGCCTAGTGATGTTCGTCATCATAGTCGTCATATAACGTTACTTGCAGAAAATTACTGAGAAGTGTATGTATGTATGTATGTATATGTATATAGTGACCCAACTTTTGAAACTGATATCTTCTGATAAGGAGGAAATTTTCTCCAATACTAGTCCTATTTTATACAAAAATTTTCAAGAACTTTCTGAGTTACAGTGGCTCACGATTTGACATTTTTACCAAATCCTAGCAAAAAACTCGGTAAAGTCATTACTACTTACCTATTAACATACTTTTCAATGACTACATATAAGTAGTCTAATAATGTCTTATTAATAATGTGTTACATAAATACTTTCTAATTCATTAGTCACCTTCTCCGTCAAGCTGTATATGTATATGTTTTTGCTTACTATTTACATTGACTACTTTTTCTAATTACTTGTAAGCGGTTGTGGTAAGTACTTACCTCCAATGACATCACCATGTTATTCCATCACCATGCATTTAAATATCTTACATGGTACATGGAAACTTTTTGCTGGTTTTTTCTTTATGCATATTTAAAAGCGAGTAGAATGGAATTTAATAGTTAATGGTCTTTAAATAAAAAAATTTAAGTTTTAAAGTAAAGTGTGAACAGGGAATTCATTTTACAAAGGAAGCATATAAATATGTATGTTTATATGTATGTTTCATTTTTTTTTTTTTTTTGCAGTTATTACAACATTTACTTAAATACACACAGGTGAAAACACATATGTTATATACACATATTTTCTATTAAACTTAGGGGGAGCCTTAAAACTAAGAATATAAAAACATTAGAAAAATATTTAAAAAATCTAGTAGAAACATATGAAATAGTGTATTTTCTGAACATTAAAAATAAGAACAATTTGTTTAAAAGTTAAGTATGTAAATCATCAAGGGACACCCTTTCACTATGTATATGTATGACTGTATGCAAAAGGTATTATCTTTAATGATGTGATAAAACAACTCCACCTTTTAACATTTTTACTGTTTGCTGTCTTTTTTTTAGTATTTAAAATAATATTTTTTTTATACTTTAACTTCTTATTTGAGTCTGAGTTTAGTTTGTTGTTAAAAAAAAAAAAAAAAACAATGACAAACGTACTCGTCCTCAGTGTGTCCTTGAAATGGCTTTTACAGTTGTTTGCTGTTAAGTCTGTAGTTTTTTTTTTTTTTTTTTTTTGAATTAGAAAATTTTAACTTTTCCTTTTTTTATAGTGTTTCTGTTTACGTTTATAAAGTGGAACTAGTTTTCTACCTCTATTCCTCAAACAAACATAATTAAAAGTTATAAGGAGGATGACTACAAACAGCCACATACATACATACAGACATACCAACAACAACAGTTTCCTGTGAAATATGAACTTTTGCTTTTGTATGATTATTACTTTTGAATTAATGTGGAAATTTAAAATACAAAATCTTAGAAATGCTTAAAGACAATAAAGGTCCTTTATAGAGTAATACATTCATACAGCTTTTCGAGTACGAGTTTGTTAATACAGTTTTGCCTAGGCTGGCTTAATGACATGTGCGTGTGTGTGTTTTACCAACAGTGTTTGTTAGCCCTTGGCGTTTTTCAACTAAAATAACTAAATTACAATTATTATTATTATTACGATTATGTTTATCATTTTATGTTAATGAGAAATTAGATCTTTAGGATTTTCAAATCACCATAATAAACTTGTTGCTTATTTGCATTTGTAGTTGTCGTTGTCGTTGGCGTTATTGTGTTTAACTTAATTTTACTTAAACATGAATAATTCATGGCAATAGGAGACAAATGTATGTACACACACACACATACACATTTCCTAACACAATTATTTATTTAAATAGGAAAAATTAAGAACTTTACTTAAATTTAAAAAAGTAACATAATTTGTTTGAAAGTAAATATTTTCTCGTAGTTAATTTAGCTCAAAAGTACAGAATAATTTAATTAAAAAAGTCATATACATTAGGTTAGTATAACCTATACTATGCCGCTGATTCTTAACATCCACAAATATTGGTATAGCACTCATCTAATACTAATACCAACTATTAACGTTTTTATTATGAATACACTGGGGCGTATGAGTGTTAACTAAATATCAAACATTATTTTAAAATATTTTTATTATTATTACGATTGAACTGGGAAAATAACGGGATGAAAGGATCATTGTTACTCTAGAGCGTCCCGTACTCGTGCTGTAAAATACTTTTTCAGCAGGAATTATATAAGTCTGCCAAGTCAAATGGTCAACAATGTCCACTTATTCAACAGCCAAGCTTACTTAAGCACTCTATAGTAACCCTAGGTCATTGTCACTGACCGTGTGACTTTGGCTACTGACAGCCTTGTTGACAGATCATTGGTTTGTGGGAGCTCATGCTAGCAGATTGAATCTTCCGTATAATGTTCTCTGCAAAAGTTCGCGATAATGAGGATGAGGAGAAGACGTTCGAACACTTTTTATGTCTGCGTCCTACTTTGTCTGACTTTAGAATGGCTACCATATGCCAAGCTTATTCTCTGACACTGATGTCGAAAGATAGATAAATATATATTCCTTTCTTCGTGCCACAGGTTGGTTTGTCATGTTAGCTAACATAGACTCATAGATGTTAAAGCCGGTAACTATTCTGAACCCAAGTGAGTCAGCTATACCCAGAAATCCTCTTAATTCGGAAGCATTTAATTTTTTTCCATTATCTCTATACCGGTTGGCCTTGCAGTAGCTTCAAATTATACCCTTTACCTTCGTGAGAAGAGTATATATAAGTCTTTCACTCCTTTTGTAATTTCCACAATACGATTCTCCGACCCAATAAAGTATATACATGTATTATGGATTCTTATAGACTGCTGAGCCCATTAAGCCATGTCTGTCCATTGATATCAATTTTCTGAAGATCCCAGATATCTATTGGATCCAAATATTCAACAAGTCTGTTAATCTTTTAAACACACTATTGTGAAGGGTATATAAGATTCGGAGAAGGCTAGTTTAGACTTCTTACTTGTTTTATTTAAAAACATGTTCTTAAAACTCTATCTTTTGCAACTTCAGATTGAGCCCGTTATATGTTTTAAAACCAAATGTATGAAAATCGTTATTCGTACTTATAACTGTAGTGTATTTTTCAGCAAATTAATGAATATTTTCATACACCCTACTATGCAACAGCTTAACGTATCTTGACATTCTACAATTTTTTGTGTTTTTTTTTTTTTTGCAAAATAAATGCAAACATTTCATTTAGACTGTAAACAAATAAATTTGCAAAGTCAGCATTGTTTACTTTTAATATTTTTTTACATGCGAACGAACAATTTGTTCAATAATGATTTTTTTCAATTGCCTATATTTGCATAAATGAATGAATTGCAAAAAAAAAAAAATAATAATAAATTGTCTGGATTTTTTTTTAAATTAAAATGAATAGCATCATTTTGAGAAAAACTACTACTTTGACAACTTTATCAGTGGAAATTAGAAACAATTGTTGCTAAAGAAGCGAAGCTATGACTATTAATTTTGTCCTTTTGTTTAGCTAACCCAAATCAGGAAATGTTGACAACATTGTTTACCCTCCTGAAGGGTGAATAATAATTACCACAATGTTATTTTCAGGATATATATATATATAGCGGGTTCGTTTAAGTTATGTCTGTGTCTGCCTGTCTGTCTGTCTGTCTGTCTGTCTGTCTGTCTATCTATTATTCAACTGAAATTCATTTTTCTTCAAAAATTCTATCAAACATGCTGTCGAAAAGTTTGCTTTTAAAATGAACAAAATCGATCATTATATAGTAAAACTCAATGAAAACAACAACAAAGATTTTTCTTGTTATTTGTTGTTGTAGTTTTTATACAACAACATATACCATAAGTTTTTATTGTTTTATTCTAATAAAAACACAAGATTTGACACACTTAACGGCTGAAATCAAGGATGGAAAAAATTTATGAATGAAATTAGATTTTTTTTTTTTTTTTGAAAAAGTAAACATATTTTAAGAAAATTTGCAAAACAAATCAAAATTTTTTCAAATTCAAAAATTTTGTAAAAATTTGTAAAATTTTGTTTTTATAAAAATACAAGATATGACACTTAATAGCAGAAATCAAGGATGGAAACAATTTATGAATGAAACTCGAGCTATTTAAAAAAAAGGTTTAAATTTTTCAAAACTTTGAAATTTAAAAAAATTAGAAAATTTTAATAAAAGTATATTTTTTTAAATACACTTTGACTCAGCCGAATATTACTTTATTTTAATTTAAAATATGTATATGCTTAAAAGATCGATTTTCAAATTTTCCTTACAAATTTTCCTTTTTGAAATATTTTAGTTTAAATCACAAACAAACAACTTTTATTGAAAATAAGATTAACATTCATTAGTAAATATTACCCCAAAAAATAAACGAAACCAGAGCTATAAATATATGTGCAAAAACAAAAACGAATACTAACATTCTTTTGCCAATAAATTAAAGCAAAAACACGAAGAAATAACTTAAATACTTGCAATTTAACAGAAAATTTGCAAAAGGAATTCATTACAAATTTAACAGCAAAAGAGAATCTTTTAACACACACATACTCACACACTAAGAAAATCTAAGGAGAGAGTATACACACTAATACATAAAAAATATGAAAGCAACAAGAGAAATTCACACTCAAAAGCATACATACACAAAATGTATATGTATTTAAGTTTTTTCCTTTCGAAATGGAGTTTAAGATAACTAAACTGTTGCTTTTCAATTTAGTCTTATTCGAGGCTGCACGCTTAAAAGTTGTTTCCTTCCGGTGAAAAGGTGATTGTTAGAGAAAAAGTGTTTGAATAAAAAACAGATTATTTTTTTATATTATTTTTAAATTTTACACACATTACACGGTCTGCTACACATATTTACACATACTAACAACACCTACATTATTACAAATATATGTAAGATATTAAAATAGAATAAAAAAGTTGTGGTGTCTGTGTGTCAGCAAGTAAGCAACAAATGGAAAAAAAAGCTTAAATACATTTTAAAACAAAATTACTTAGAGTGTTTATAAATCATTAATAAATCATTAAATTTACTGGAAAATAATATAAAAAGCAGTGTATAAAATTTTAAACAGCTATAAAAAAAAAACAAAACAGAAACCCAAGAAGCAGTGAATAATAAAGTGTGTTTAATAAAACGGAAATGTGAAAGTAAAATAAATGAAAAAAAATTAAAAAAAGCGACAGCAAAAAATGTATAAATTTAAAAATTAAACTGCTAAGTCTTAAAAAAAATACCATAAATATTTAAGAAAAATAATTAAATAAAGTATTTCTGTGAACAACAACTGTCTGACTGATTGAGCGATTAACAAAGTTTCATGGAAAAAATAAATAATTGAGTTTGTACATTTAGAATTATTGTGGAAATTTATTTTAATGAAAGTTCTGTAGAAAAAAAAAACAGGTAATCAAGTGGATTTTATTTCAATAAAAGAGAAAGTAAAGAATTTTCTTAAATTAAGAAAACAAGATAAGTTTTATAAATAACTAATAAAACGTTTAAGAAACCTATTAAATTATAAGAAATTTAAAAGAAACTGTAATTAAGTTAATATTTTTAAAAAATTTCATTATAATCTTTAAATTTAGTTGTAGACTTTATACAAATTCAAACTAAGTAGCAAGTTTTGGCAAGATTTCCATTTTCTAAAAAAAATCTCTTTTTTTAATTATGAAGTCTGAAATGACTTTACAAAATCTAATTAAATATTTAAAAATGTGTTAGAATCATAGTGGCAATACACTAAAATAAATCTCTTTCAAACAAAAATTTGTTTAAATTTTAATTGTAGTGTAATAGTGTTTTCAAATTCCAAAATTTCAAAAAAAAAATTAAAAAATATATTTGAAATTTTCTAAACTTTTAAATGAAGCACTCCAAAAAGAAGATTTCTGTTAATATCCAAAATTTCTTAATTAATTTAAGAATTTTTTGTACAAATTTTATTTCACAATCTTTAATAGTTTGTAAATTAGTCAAACATTTGTTTGTTGTTAAAATTTCATGTATTTGTTCATTCTCAAACACCCAGGCGTATGAGTGTTATTAATTTCAAATGAAAAAAGTTCATAAATTGTTTGGAAATATAAGTTCATGAACATTTTTTAATTGCAATAAAAATCCTTATTTTCAGAGGATTTTATCAACTCTTACCATATTAATTGGAAAGGAAAGTTTTATCTCTCTAAAAGTTATGAAAAATTTTGATTACAATAAATCGTTGGTTAGGCGTATGAGTGTTAAACATTTCATATTTGTTCATTCTCAAACACCCAGGCGTATGAGTGTTATTAATTTCAAATTAAAAAAGTTCATAAATTGTTTAAAAATGAACATTTTTTAATTGCAATAAAAATCGTTATTTTCTGAGGTAGCAACTCTTACCATATTCATTTGAAAGGAAAGTTTTATCTCTCTAAAAGTTATGGCCAAATTTTGATTAAAACAAATCGTTGGTTAGTTTAAGTCTAGGGCCTGTTGTGCGCTCCTTTTCACTAAGTATACTATTTTTCAATGTTCAGAAACTCAGTTTCCTGGACGTAATTCCTAAGAACTTTTCAATCAGTGTTAGTCAGGAATGTTATTTCCGGAATAACATCACTTTCAAGATCGTTTGTTAAAATATACATTGATAATAGCAACACGAGCTCCATGTTCAGTTTTGATGTAATAACATGCAATGATGCCACAAGCTCATAAACTGTACCAAATGGTATGATTTATAACGTATAACGACTCTAGTCTCTAGGGTTTGTTGTGGATTTACCATGCAATGATGCCACAAGCTCATAGACTGTACCAAATGGTACGATTTATGAGCGTATAACGACTCTAGTCTCTAAGGTTTGTTGTGGATTTTCCTCACTCCATACGCTGAAATTTTATTTATTAACAAACCCATTAAACTAAAAATGAGACTCATGACAGAACACAAAGAAAATTTTAAATAATTTACTTAATGTGCTTTTTAAGTGGTAATCCATACATGATTATTTGTCAGAGAAAACTGATAATAAGTGTCAAAATAAGAAGACACTTCTTTTCACAATTATATCTTTCCTGGCATAAAAAACACCTTTTATTCCATAGAAAAAAAAATATACAAATTCTATGTAAAAAACACTAAAAATTACCAACAAACATTTTCCATGAAAAGGAGAGCACAACAGCCCTGATAGTGACCTAGATGTATTACTTCGGATCTTATGTAGATACATCCTAATTATAAACTTATGTAGTAAAAAACAAAGAACTCTATATTCGCCTTTTCCTTCAACATAGTGTGGTTTTAAAGTTTCAATTTATTTAATTTTTTCCGACTCTACCATTACTTTAGCAATAACAAAAAACAAACAACAACGCCAAACCAAACAAAACACAAAAAAAAAAAAACAAAATACTTAAAGCAATAAAACCAAGACATATCCAAACATACGTTTTTTCCATTAAGCAATGTTGTTGTTGCTTTTTTGTCAAAGAATGCAAAAAATGTTCTTTTTTTGATGAAATTTTCAGATGTTGTCTCGGATTTTCGCTCATATCTCCGTTATTTATGGACGGATTTTGCTGATTAGGAAACATCTCGAAAGCATGTCAGATAGACAGACAGACAGACAGACAGACAGACAGATAGATAGACAGACAGACAGACAGACAGACAGACAGACAGACAGACAGACAGACAGACAGACAGACGGATATGGCTTAATCAACTCCCTTATCTATAAGGATGCAAAATATAAATATATTTTATTAGGTCGAAAAATTATATTGTAGAAATTACAAACGGAATGACAAACTTATGTACACCCTTCTTACAAAGTTGAAGGGTATAAAAAAAGACTTTTCATAACAATGTTTTATTCAAAACAGCATTGAAAACAGAAAACATATTAGTGAATGAAAATAATATAATTCAAATTATTTATACAAAATATACTTCATTTCGAATAAAGAAAGTGTTGATTTCTAAAGAAAATATTGTTCATCTTATTGAATAGAATTCTCTTGCCAATTGATTTTGTGTGTTGACTCCAAAAATTACAATAACAAATGCGAATCAACCACAAATTTTCCGTATTTTGATCTTTTAGTCCTCATGACAGTGACTTGTGTCCCAAATGGCAAATATCAGTCTCAGCCAATAGTGTCATAAAATACTTAAATGAGAAATGAAAAGAAAGAAAAAATTTAACAAATTATGAGAAATATTCTAATAAAAGCATGTCATTACATTAAATATATTCATATTAACTTAAATGTGAGTTTTTATCCTCATTACATAGCGTAAACCGTATTTGGGGTATAATCATAATTGGGAAACCCTTCCGACCGCAGTTTCAAAACAACAAATTCAAACTTTTAAATATTTTGTTAAGCAAATTTTAAAATTTCTAGAAAATCTCCATGTGATTTACGGGCAACATATAAGGGAATAAAATGGTAAAAATTAATGTCAATATCTCTTACAGATAAGCGGTACCCAAGATTTGAATTTTGGGTATTTGGAAGAAAATTACTTTTTTGTAAAAATTTTTGAAAATTATCCTTAATTTGTTAATGTTATGCTTTTTATGTAATGTATTTTCATCATATAAAAAATACAGTTAAAAGGATATATATATATCTGAAGTTTGAGTAATATCGAACAATGTTACCCTATTAACTGTGAAGGTTAAAATTCAACCATGCATTATGAACAAACTTTCTAGAAACCGCAGTGAAATATTTTGTTTTTAATCGATTTAAATGAAAGTTATAAAAATATATAATGAGGACCCATATTAATAATGACACCCTTTTAAGTTCGCATTCTTTTTAAATTATACCCTTAATACTTGCACGTCTATTAGACTCCTTATTCAAGTAGTCTTAGTAGAAAACAAATGTAATAAGTCACCATTTATTCTGTACGTGAAACAAAAAAATAATATTTCCTCTTTCTTTACTTTTAACACATTTCTACTGCTAAACGTACCACACTAAGTATGAGTAATAAATATTTAATTATTTATTACACATACGTTCTGTGTTACTTTGATTGTATTTCCACTTAAGTTTTAATGAAGCTATTTTATTTATTTTGAAATGAAATGCTACAAATAAAAAAATTAAGGTGTTTTTCTAAAGAAAATAAACAAACCGAAAAGTAAATATTTAACTTAAGGATATTTTTTATTATAAATACCTACTTAAAGGTAGGAAAAAAAAAACAATTTCAATGAGAAAAACATGTTCTCTTATTCTTAAAAATTCTTTACTAAAGTGTTTATTGTTAATAATTTACATAGATCAATGCAGATTGGTTACATTAAAAAAAGAAATTCTAAATGTAAAACTTAACAAATATCCTTTATTGTAGTCTAAAACATTTTGTTTGAAGAATATTTCCATAATATTAAAAGGATTTTTTTTTTTTGCCAAAATGTTTTTGAAAGTGATTTCCTAATTTAAAGTGTTTTCCTAGTTTAAAGTGTTATTTTGAAAAAGCAAACACAAAACATACTTGTGTTTTTTAAGGGAGTGTAAAATAGAAAGATTACTTGAATAAATGAATATTTTATAGTTAGTTGTTTAATATTTTTAAAAAAATACTGTGTTATGAACATGTCATATTTAAAAATTTCAATGAATTTCTTTAATAAGTTAGTTTAAAAGGAAGATGTACACATCAAATTCTAAGAAATACACCTAGGCCTCTATAGGGCCTGTTTTGCGCTCCGCTCTAATAGACTAGAACACTAACCATTAACCTTCCGGAGGCCACACTGTAAATTTCTTCACCTTTTAGACAGCGGAGTCGATTAAGGCATGTAGTCAGTCTGTCTGTCTGTTTGTCTATCTGTCTGTCTATCTGTCTGTCTATCTGTCTGTCCATCCGTCCGTCCGTCTGTCTGTCTGTCTGTCTGTCTGTCTGTCTGTCTGTCTGTCTGTCTGTCTGTCTGTCTGTCTATCCGTCTGTCTGTCCGTCTGTCTGTCTGTTAAAATAAAATTTCTGAAGACCCCAGATACCTTCGGTATCCAAAACTTCAATAATTCTGTCAGATATGCATTCGAAAAGTTTCTTATTTAAATTCAACAAAATCCGTTCATAAGTAACGAAGATATGAGCAAAAATCCATGACAACCTCTGAAAATTGCATAAAAAATAAGACAATTTTTTTGCATGCATTGACAAAAAAGCAACAACAACATTCTTATTGTAAAAAAAAAAACGGATGCTTGATTGTTCGTTTAGCGTTATTGCTGTTGTTTGTTTTGCTATTGCAAAAGTAATGGTAGAATAGGAAAAAATGAAATAAATTGAAATTTTATAGGTAGGTAGGTAGGTTGATACAAGGATGTATACTACATCAAATCCGAAGAAATACACCTAGGTGTATTTCTTCGGATTTGATGTAGTATACATCCTTGTATCAACCTACCTACCTACCTATAAAATTTCAATTTATTTCATTTTTTCCTATTCTACTATCGGGCCTGTTGTGCGCTCCTTATCATGAACAAAAAAAGGAACTGAATGAATTATTTTTCAGTGTTCAGAAACTCAGTTTCCTGAACGTAATTCCTAAGAATCTTCCAATCAGTGTTAGTCAGGAATGTTATTTCCGGATTAACATCACTTCCAAGATACTTGGATCTAACTTCGACGAATGCCTGGCAGTGGTAAAGAAAGTGCTCCAGAGTTTCTCTGTCCTCTCTACATGCTCTACATTCATCTGAATCCGCACATCCAATTTTGCATAGATTTGCTCGTAATCCTGTGTGTCCACTCAGAATATGTACCATCATACTACCTTCTGACTTACTCATTTTGAGGAGATTTTTCGTCTTGCTCTCATCATGGTCACCCCATAGGATCTTCGTGGTTCTACCCACTGTTTCAGTATTCCAAGAGGCCTCATGGGATTCTCTCACCCATATTTTTAGTTCAGCTTTTGTTATGTCAAATGGTTTTGCTAAAATTAACTTTCGCAATAGCATTTTAAGTCATTAAAGTTTAAAAGAAAATGCTTACGTATATAGTTAGTTGTAAGTCTTTATTAGTCTCCTTCTAAGTAATGCAGGTGGTATGTAGTAGTTATTGATAAGTAAGTTCTTGAGTAAGTAGAAGTCATTACCATGTTTGTGGCAGATGTTCCCTGTTAGTATGAACATGCTTTAGCTAATTTGATGCATTCGTACTTCGGTCAATCAATTACATCTCTAGATGCTGTTGCCAGAAAGAAACGCCATTCTATCTGCGAGTTTGTAAACGGAAGTGATGCTTTAAAAGCAGTTATGCAACGATGGTCAGGGATTGTATGGTTCAAATACTCGAGTAATGTGCTTGTACCTGCATGTACCTTAGTGGTCTTTTGCAACCACAAGGTGAGATCATGTGGTTGAAAAAGACAGTGGAATAAGGCCAATAACCTCAACTTTGGGCTCTAAAAAACATTGCTACTAGAACGCTAGGCGAAGTCTTTCACACAAACCTAAACTCAAATGCTTCTCTTTTATGATAATGTAAAATTTCTCATAAGTAAACAACAGCCACTTAATACTGGCAGATATAATTTCCAAAATTTTTACTTACCGCAGAGTGCAATATTATAGTTTATTTTAAAGGTGTAAAAAACACAAGATTTAACCAAAAACTTCTTAAAATGAAAACAAAACTTAAAAATTAATTAAAAAACTTTCCATTGCCAAATTCATATTAAATCACACAAACACACACACTTCAACAACAATAGAATATTATCCAGCCAGTATTGTTTTCAATGTAATGTTCTAGGAAAAAGCTTTAGCGTGAACATTTTCAAGTTTACGGAACTTTTACTTATTACTACAGGAAATCCGGTGTAAAGTGGAAATAAGAAATGGGTAATGAATGTCATGAACAAAAGAAGAGGAAAACAAAACACAAACTACAACAAATATACTTAAGCAATTTAACAGCAAATAGCTTGTGATATTTTACACTAAATAGTAAATACTAGCAAAAAAAATATTGAAAGCCTTGAAAAACTTTAACTGATATAAGTTGACCTACTAGTTAAAAATATAATTTAATATTGGATAAAACGTAGTTATGACAAAAAATTGAAAATACTAATAAAAAGGTAGTGTAAAAAAATACATTTTAATAATAAATGTGTCCTATTATTATTAAACTAACCAAAAATATTCAAATTTTTATTTCTTAACACAAACCCAAAATGATATAAAACACTATATAAAGCATACAACTCGACATGCTAGTGTTTGTTTCTGCTTGTTTATTTCCTTTAGACAATATCATTCATTCCTCTATGCATTATTTATAGTCTTTTAAAGGATATCCCCAAATATGTATTAAATGAATGTAAAACTTCCTTTTTAGCTTGAAAACAGTTTTCATGGTAAATGTCCTGTTCTAGCACAACAAGCAGGAATAAATACTACTTAAGCAAAATATTCTGATGCTGTTGCTCTCAAGTATCTCTGCTTTTAAAGGACATTCCCATTGAGTTTGTTATTATTTTACGAAAGTGAATGTTTCGATACATTAAAAAAACAAATAAAACTTTTTGTTTGTTTTAATAAAACATGACCTTCTATTGATTTTCTTTTTCACTATAGAAAAATTTTTAGTTGTTGTAATTCCTTAGCTATGGCAAAGGAATCACTATTAATGCCGTTATTATGGAAATCTTCTAAATGTTTACGCATAGAAAACAATAATAAAGAAACTTTTATGAAAGATATTACATAAAGTTTTCTAAAGGTTTCAAAATCTATATTTATCTAACGCAAATAGTAAGACAAAATACTTAACTGTAGTGTTTGTGAACAAAAAAGGGGACTTTTTATTTTAGGTAGGAGTTGTTTGTTTTATTAATGATATTTCAATATTTAAATACGCAGATATAAATAAAATATTATTCTCAAGATATTTACTTTATGGTTGTTTTTCTTCAAAAAAGGACTACAACAACAAAATTGTTGTTGTTTTCTAATTTATAAATTTTCAAATAGTCCTGACTGTATACTATTCTGTAGCCCTGACTATAGACTGGGGTATAGTCCTGACAATAGACTGTTCTATAGTCCTGACTATAGATGGGTCTATAGTCCTGACTATAGACTGGTCTATAGTCCTGACTATAGACTGCTCTATAGTTCTGACTATAGAATGGCCTATAGTCCTCACTATAGACTGGTCTATAGTCCTGACTATAGATTGGTCTTTAGTCCTGACTATAGAGTGGTCTATAATCCTGACAATAGACTGTTCTATAGTCCTGACAATAGACTGTTCTATAGCCCTGACTTTAGATTGTCAGGACTATAGACTGGTCTATCGTCCTGACTATAGACTGGACTATAGTCCTGACTATTTACTGGTCTATAATCCTGAATAATGACTGGTCTATAGTCCTGACTATAGATTGGTCTATAGTCCTGACTATAGAATGATCTATAGTCCTGACTATAGACTTGTCTATAGTACTGACTATAGACTGGACTATAGTCCTGACTATAGACTGGTCTATAATCCTGAATAAAGACTGACTATAGACTGGACTATAGTCCTGACTATAGACTAGTCTATAATCCTGAATAAAGACTGGGGTATAGTCCTGACAATAGACTGTTCTATAGTCCTGACTATAGATGGGTCTATAGTCCTGACTATAGACTGGTCTATAGTCCTGACTATAGACTGCTCTATAGTTCTGACTATAGAATGGCCTATAGTCCTCACTATAGACTGGTCTATAGTCCTGACTATAGATTGGTCTTTAGTCCTGACTATAGAGTGGTCTATAATCCTGACAATAGACTGTTCTATAGTCCTGACAATAGACTGTTCTATAGCCCTGACTTTAGATTGTCAGGACTATAGACTGGTCTATCGTCCTGACTATAGACTGGACTATAGTCCTGACTATTTATTGGTCTATAATCCTGAATAATGACTGGTCTATAGTCCTGACTATAGATTGGTCTATAGTCCTGACTATAGAATGATCTATAGTCCTGACTATAGACTTGTCAATAGTACTGACTATAGACTGGACTATAGTCCTGACTATAGACTGGTCTATAATCCTGAATAAAGACTGACTATAGACTGGACTATAGTCCTGACTATAGACTAGTCTATAATCCTGAATAAAGACTGGTCTATAGTCCTGACTATAGATTGGTCTATTGACTGATCTATAGTCCTGATAACAAACTGGTCTATAGTCCTAACTATAGACTGGTCTATAATCCTGATAGTAGACTGGTCTATAGTCCTGACTATGGACTAGTCTATAGTCCCGACGATAGACTGGTCTATAGTCCTGACTATAGACTGATCTATAGTCCTGATAATAAACCGGTCTATAGTCTTAACTATAGACTGGTCAATAATCCTGATAGTAGACTGGTCTATGGTCGTTATAGTAGATTGGTCAATAGTCCTTACTATAGATTGGTCTATAGTCCTGACTATAGACTTGTCTATAGTCCTGACTATAGACTTGTCTATAGTCCTGACTATAGACTTGTCTATAGTCCTGACTATAGACTTGTCTATAGTCCTGACTATAGACAGAACTGGACTATAGTCCTGACTATAGACTGGCCTATAATCCTGAATAGAGACTGGTATATACTCCTGATTATAGGCTGGTCTATAGTCCTGGCAATGGACTAGTCTATAGTCCTGACTATAGACTGTTCTATAGTCCTGAATATAGACTGATCTATAGTCCTGATAGTAAACTGGTCTCTATTCCTAACTATAGACTGGTCTATAATCCTGATAGTAGACTGGTCTATAGTCTTGATCATATACTGGTTTATAGTCCTGACTTTAGACTGATCTCTAGTCCTAATAATAGACTGATCTATAGTCCTGACTGTAGAATGAAATTTATATTCAAAACCTTAACTTTTTAAATCTGAACTTTAGTTTACTTATACAAATTGATCTTAAAGTTATATTTTATAACTTGTTAACGTAACGTCATTTTAACACTGAGTGTTTTTATTTATATAAGTTTATTTAAAAAAAATAGACTCTAGCAGTGCTGTTTTATACGTAATATAGTTTTTATTTATTTAAAAATTTTGCATAAAAGCTAAAAAATTAAATCTAATCAAATTTACATTTAAATGCTCTTTTCTTAATTAAAAGCAAAGTAATGTCTGCATTTGTGTTGCAAACTAAAGAGTGTTCCAATAATTTATAACTTACTTCTTCGAAAATTTTTGTTATAAATTAGAATATGTTTAATGTAAAACCCTCTTTGCAGCACTAAATATTTTAATCCTTATTTGAGTGTTTTATTTTTTTATGTAAATGTATATGTATGTACTTATTTATGTATGTATGAGAACGTGATATGTGCAGAGCACCTTTAAAAGTTTTTGCAGTGAATTAATTAATTTATGGATACAATTTAATTTTAAGTGTTAATATTACCAAAAAAGCCGAAATTAAACATTAAATGAGTTTATTTTTAATAACTATGCTTAATGCTAAAAATGTTTTAAAAAACATAAATTACTGTCCTACTTAATTTCGCTACATATCGCTACCTTGTCTCGCAATTACCATAACACATGTAATTAAACTCCTGCGTAAAGAGAAGGGTGTTGATGTCAATTATGAATATTTAAGTGAAACTGTAAGCTTCTTATCTCCTGCACTCCATCAATAAATATTTAATTTGTGTTTTATCCATTTTATTAACTTATATGACTCAATGTTAATTAATTGTTTTATGCTACTAGTATGTAATAGTATTACGCTGAGTCATTGAGAAATCACCTATCAAAATAACGGCTTATATAGGGGAAAGGAGTTTGATAAAATCTGTTAAAGGTGTGTAAGTAAGATTGAAGTTTTAAATAGATTAGTTTTAAGTAGAACATAAGCAAAGACAAGCACAGTTTTTGAAATATATTTATATAACAACGCATATTCCATAAATTTACTAAATTTACACATTGATTAATATTAATTATTTATTCAATGCAAAAGCAGAAAGTCATGTACACCAACTCAATCATTAATGAAAAAAATAATGCCCAATCAACCCATTTAATGCTAAGATTAAAAATACACATCGTTTTTGTTTACTTTACTCCCACATCGATAGAAAAGTAACAAATGGTCAGCCATGGAAATGTACAATTTTTCCTTTAAATACTTGAAGTAGAATTTAATACTTCAGTATTAAAACAGTGCCCACATACATATATAATAAACAGAAATAATAACACCAGAATTTTCCTTTTAAAAACGACGTATGACTATTAATAAATAGTAATTAAAATAGAGTCATGGCAACCGAAATTTTTTCTCATTTGTTGGAATAAATTCTGACAATTTTGCAGAAACATTTATCAAAAGCAACTAACTAACTAACTAACTAACTAACTAACTAACTAACTAACTAACTAACTAACTAACTAACTAACTAACTAACTAACTAACTAACTAACTAACTAACTAACTAACTAACTAACTAACTAACTAACTACTAACTAACTAACTAACTAACTAACTAACTAACTAACTAACTAACTAACTAACTAACTAACTAACTAACTAACTAACTAACTAACTAACTAACTAACTAACTACTAACTAACTAACTAACTAACTAACTAACTAACTAACTAACTAACTAACTAACTAACTAACTAACTAACTAACTAACTAACTAACTAACTAACTAACTAACTAACTAACTAACTACTAACTAACTACTACTAACTAACTACTAACTAACTAACTAACTAACTAACTAACTAACTAACTAACTAACTAACTACTAACTAACTAACTAACAACTAACTAACTAACTAACTAACTAACTAACTAACTAACTAACTAACTAACTAACTAACTAACTAACTAACTAACTAACTAACTAACTAACTAACTAACTACTAACTAACTAACTAACTAACTAACTACTAACTAACTAACTAACTAACTAACTAACTAACTAACTAACTAACTAACTAACTACTAACTAACTAACTAACTAACTAACTAACTAACTAACTAACTAACTAACTAACTAACTAACTAACTAACTAACTAACTAACTAACTAACTAACTAACTAACTAACTAACTAACTAACTAACTAACTAACTAACTAACTAACTACTAACTAACTAACTAACTAACTAACTAACTAACTAACTAACTAACTAACTACTAACTAACTAACTAACTACTAACTACTACTAACTAACTAACTAACTAACTAACTAACTAACTAACTAACTAACTACTAACTAACTAACTAACTAACTACTAACTACTAACTAACTAACTAACTAACTAACTAACTAACTAACTAACTAACTAACTACTAACTAACTAACTAACTAACTAACTAACTAACTAACTAACTAACTAACTAACTAACTAACTAACTAACTAACTAACTAACTAACTAACTAACTAACTAACTAACTAACTAACTAACTAACTAACTAACTAACTAACTAACTAACTAACTAACTAACTAACTAACTAACTAACTAACTAACTAACTAACTAACTAACTAACTAACTAACTAACTACTAACTAACTAACTAACTAACTAACTAACTAACTAACTAACTAACTAACTAACTAACTAACTAACTAACTAACTAACTAACTAACTAACTAACTAACTAACTAACTAACTAACTAACTAACTAACTAACTAACTAACTAACTAACTAACTAACTAACTAACTAACTAACTAACTAACTACTAACTAACTAACTAACTAACTAACTAACTAACTAACTAACTAACTAACTAACTAACTAACTAACTAACTAACTAACTAACTAACTAACTAACTAACTAACTAACTAACTAACTAACTACTACTAACTAACTAACTAACTAACTAACTAACTAACTAACTAACTAACTAACTAACTAACTAACTAACTAACTAACTAACTAACTAACTAACTAACTAACTAACTAACTAACTAACTAACTAACTAACTAACTAACTAACTAACTAACTAACTAACTAACTAACTAACTAACTAACTAACTAACTAACTAACTAACTAACTAACTAACTAACTAACTAACTAACTAACTAACTGAACTAACTAACTACTAACTAACTACTAACTAACGACTAACTAACTAACTAACTAACTAACTAACTAACTAACTAACTAACTAACTAACTACTAACTAACTAACTAACTAACTACTAACTAACTAACTAACTAACTAACTAGCTAACTAACTAACTAACTACTAACTAACTAACTACTAACAAACTAACTAACTAACTAACTAACTAACTAAATAAACTAACTAACTTAACTAACTGACTTAACTAACTAACTAACTAACTAACCAACTAACTAACTAACTAACTAACTAACTAGACTAACTAACTAACGTAACTAACTAACTAACTAACTAACTAACTAACATAACTACTAACAAACTCAACTAACTAACTAACTAACTAACTAACTAACTATAACATCACTGAGTATGTTTCAAAAGACACAAAATTTCTTTGAGATTCGATTAACGATGTCTGTCCGTCCTCCAATTTCAACGGCTGAAAAATTGGAAAAATGATAAATTGGAATTTATAAGTTTTTTCAAATAAAAATATGACAGATTCATTATTTTAGAGCTGGCAGAATATATTTTGAGTTGGCATACAATATTTTGTAAATAGGGTTCACTTGGCAGTTCTGAAAATTGTGTATTTTTTAAACTTCAGGACACGATATTTCTAATTCCAGAAAGTATACTTTGGTCTCTGGGTTCAACATTGGCGGTCTGTTTAATTAAACAGGACTATTTTAGTATTCTCTTTAACTAAACAATAACCAAATCTATTTCTGCAATAACTATAAACCCTTTCCTGTAATTTAAAAAAGTGTTTCGGAAATACTTTTTACATTTCTATTCAACATACCAACCAGCAACTGATATCAAAAACTTTTTCCAAATAATGAAAACTATCCATTCAAATACCAAATAATTGAGCAATCTGCTGAAACTCTATACACCCGCCTGATGGAACTAAAGTAAATCGTTACATTTAACGATGGAAACTCATGGTCACGTTTTCTCTAAATGTAATTAAAACTTGTTATAATCTGTACACAAGTATTTTATGTCTGTAGCTCTTGCCATTAGAATACAAAACGAGAACGCGTGAACAAGTTTGTTGTTTTGTGATTGTTTTTGGCATCAAATTAACAATTTATTGCCATGAAGTCTGTGCAAAGTGGAATAAATTAATTTTTAGTGATTACAATGGAAAATGAAAATGTTGAAATTATATTTCGAATAATAATGTTAATCAGTGAATAGATAATGAAATACGGCATATGAAATGGGCAATTATTGATATAATTGGGGAGGTTATGTTTGGTAAAGTATGAGATACTATGATAAGTAGATTAATTAAAGTTAACATAAATATAATTAATAGACATTTATGAGCCGAAGGAAATTAATATGTATAATGTTTTAAAAGTTTGTTTTTAAAGAAAATTTTAGAAAATTATTGTTTTTGATAATAATGTTTGAATTAAATATTAAGTATACGCCACATATATATGAAAGTTTGATTATATGAAGCGTATACGTTATACATATTTAATTCTTTAAGTGATGTCTGCCTAATCTTAACAAACTTAGAACATTTAACTTTTACTAAAATTACACAGACAATTATTCTAAAATGTTTAACGTTTCAGTGGTTTGCTAACTAAATGAAGCATAACCTTGCTTTAATTCCGAACACAATTTTACCAACAACAACAAATTTTTTTACAATTTTATTTAAACATCAAATCTTTTATAGACAAAATATTTACTTAATTACATTCCTTTTAAAATCCCCACTTTTCTCAGCAAAAGATTTATATAATTTAATAATGACTTTTTTTGTAAAGAAAAACATCTTAATTCAACAATAACCGACTGCCAAACAAACACGACCTTAAAAATAGGTAGTGTGTCCAATGTTTGCAAATGTTACTGGGATCACAAAATATGTAGAACATATAACAGACAGACTCATACACTAACACAAAATATTAAGGATGATTGTGGTAAAATTCAAACATAATGGATATGACTGGATGTTTTAGGATTTGCTTTACACATGTATAGGGATATATACATACAAATTTCAAAGTATGTGGGTGGTAACGCTTGATATATGTGTGTGAGTGCACATAAATAAACTTACAAAATTTTAAATACATTCACATAAATATGTATGTATGTAAGTTTGTGTGCAAAATATATCTAAAGTAAACGACTTTGACATATTTTACAAACAGACCTATATTTTAAACACACTCACGTACACAGCATGATTTTACTACATTAGATACAGAAACCTACCTTTGAGGTTACAGTGGAGAACGAAACATGATAGCTTTATAAATTTAAAACATTTTATAACCTCTTTGTATATTACAAATAGGTCCATAGTCCTCACTATAAACTTAACTATATAACTTAACTATAACTACAGATAGACATAGACATAGATAGATATAGACTTGACTATAGGCTATTCTATAGTTTTGACTGGTCTAGTCTTGACTATAGACTGGTCTGTAGTCTTTACTATAGACTGGTCTATATTCTTTATTATAGACTGGTCTACAGTCTTGAGAATAGACTTGACTATAGACTGGTCTATAGTCTTTATTATAGACTGGTCTATAGTCTTTATTATAGACTGGTCTATAGTCTTTACTATAAACTGGTCTATAGTCTTTACTATAAACTGGTCTATAGTCTTTACTATAGACTGGTCTATAGTCTTTACTATAGACTGGTCTGTAGTCTTTACTATAGACATGTCCATAGTCTTTACTATAGACTTGTCTTTAGTCTTTTCTATAGACTTGTCTTTAGTCTTTACTATAGACTTGTCTATAGTCATTACTATAGACTGGTCTATAGTTTTTACTATAGACTTGTCCATAGTCTTTACTATAGACTTTTCTATAGTCTTTACTATAGACTTGCCTATAGTCTTGATTATAGACTTTTCTATAGTCTTGACTATAGAATTTTCTATAGTCTTGACTATAGACTTGTCTATAGTCTTTACTATAGACTTGTCTATAGTATTTACTATAGACTTGACTATTGACTGGTCTATTGTCTTGACTATACCTTGGTCTATTCTATTGACTATAGACAGTATATTATATTACAAATAGGTCCATAGTCCTCACTATAAACTTAACTACAGATAGACATATAGTCTATGGACAAGGGGTCTTGACTAGTCTGTAGTCTTGATTGATATATAGACTTGACTATAGGCTATTCTGTAGTTTTGACTGGTCTAGTCTTGACTATAGACTGGTCTGTAGTCTTTACTATAGACTGGTCTATATTCTTTATTATAGACTGGTCTACAGTCTTGAGAATAAACTTGACTATAGACTGGTCTATAGTCTTTACTATAGACTTTTCTATAGTCTTGACTATAGACTTTTCTATAGTCTTGACTATAGACTTGTCTATAGTCTTTACCATAGACTTGTCTATAGTATTTACTGTAGACTTGATTATTGACTGGTCTATTGTCTTGACTATACCTTGGTTTATTGTGTTGACTATAGACAGGTCTATTGTCTTGACTATACCTTGGTCTATTGTGTTGATGGTATATAGTCTTGACTATAGACTTTACTGTAGACTGGTATATAGTCTTTACTATAGACTGGTCTATGGTCTTTTCTATAGACTGATCAATAGTCTTTACTATAGACTTGTCTATATTCCTGACTATCGACTAGTCTATTATACTGTCTCTACACTCTATAGTCTTGACTATAGGCTGTTCTATAGTCGTGACTACATACTGGTCTATTTTCTGGTCTATTGTCTTGAATGTAGACTAGTCTATAGTCTAAACTAATCAATAGTCTTGACTGTAGACTAGTCCATAGTTCTGAACATAGGCTAATCGATAGTCTTGAATGGTGTATAGTCTTTACTATAGTTCGGTCTATAATCTTAACTATACACTGATCAATGGTCTTGACTATAGACTGGTCAGTAGTCTTGAAAATATACTGGTCTATAGTATTTTCAACAGGCTAATCCAGAGTCTTGAGTATAGACTCTTCTATAGTCTTGACTATAGACTGGTTATTGCCATAACTGTCTGTATGTATATCAGCTACTAAATTTCACCATCTGGCAAAGTTTGTGTTAACAAGATTTTTATTTTATTAAAGTAAACCATTTGTGAAAGTAATAATTGAATTGTCAAACACTGTAAGTTCGTACGAATAACAAAACAAAAAACATAAACAAAGTCTAGTTTGTGTTAATATGTTCGCAAAACATACACTTTAGTAGTGAGGTGGTGAAGGTATAAAGTATTAATAAAGCAACAAGCATAAAATATACACATATATCTGCACATGATTACATAGACACGCACACCTAACATATCCCTGTAGTTCGGGAAGAATGTCCTTATTTATATAAATAATAAGTACAAAACATGTAGTTTAAGTTGTCTATTATGCAGATTACTTGGGGATACTATAGTAGCGAATTATATGCTCTATGCATTATAGAAATACATATTAAGTGATCTTACTTATTAATTGGAACAACTAAAAAGTTAAATATTTTGATTCCTTGTAAAAAATACTGGGATATAGTATGTTATTTGTTTGTGTACATCATAAGCCATTAATAAAGAGAAAGTAAAAGCCCAGAAAGCATCAACAAGTTACAATGACTCTTCTACTTGTTTAAGTATTAGAAAGAGAGAGAGAAAAACCAAAACAAAAGCAAGCTAAAGCAACCTATTTACAAAGGACCCATATAAAAACACAATAACATTAAAATAGGAATACTCCCACTCTTGACATATATTCACTATAAAAGGAGGAGGCGGTAAAGGGAGAGCTAAAAACTAAAATATAACAAAATACAAATATGCTTTGTACTTGTATATTCTTGTTGTTGTTTTTGTTTACAATGTACTCACTCGTTCATTATATTTTTTGGTTTTTTGATTATAATCATTTGTTTTTGTTGCCTTTCTATGGTAATATTGAATGTATGTACGTGTGTAGGTGTTTGTTTGTATTTGTTTACAATATATTTTATTTATAGCAACAAGTTGTATCTACTCAATACAAAATTCAAACAAAAACATATTGCTGTATCGTATTCGTTACATTTAACTTTGTGTAGAAGATATAATGGTGTAGGAAGTTATATTCGCCTGAAAATTTTCATAGTGAAAATAAATAATTTTGTTTGTCTTTTTAAGACCTTCTGAGAAATAAGGTAGAAGAATACTTCTTTTTTTCACATTATTAAATGTTTGTTTTATTTTTGGTAATAAAATATGTTATTGTGAAGCATTTTTAAAAATATTTAAAAATAATTGCCAATTAGGATATGTATACTTTTGGTAAATAGATATTCTTTCTGATATACCTGTCTACATACATACATATGCGGTTTAATTTTGCGAATATTAGAATTTGAATTAAAAAGATTTTTGTAATACAAGTAATAGCGCTAAATTCGGAAGGAGAATTACTATCTAAAACGATTGTACGATGTTCGTTCGCTTGTACATGTACAATGGCCTGTGGTATACCCAAATCTATTCAATCTAATAGCTTTTAAGAAAATCAGTTTTAAAAACTCTTTAAATCAAAATTATTTTATTGCAAACGTCTACTGTCATCTTAAATTAAGAGAAAAAAACATCAAAATTTTCAGCAAATACATCTAATACTCAATAATAGACAATTTTCCAAGAAAATACATTATTTAAGGCCTAAATAAAATAAATCCTACCTGAAAATACATTCATTATAATTATAATGAGATATGTATTCAAGCCAGACATTTTGCATGTAATTTGATACTACGATGCTTTAACAGAACAACAACAGATATTTATGTATTTAGCAAATAAATATCTCATACCCTTACAATACAACCGCAACCACCATTGGAACCATTAAGAAATTCATTCACCTGAAGTGTAAATAATATTATTTTTCTAAATCTTATTGTTGTTGCAGAACATAATTTGTCAATGCTTTTGTATTTTAAATGTTGGTATAACATCTTTTATTTAAAAATTTACATTAAATTTCCATAAATTATAGCGTTTTAAAAAAAGGCAAGAAGAAAATTAATTGATAAAAGAAATATGTACAGATAGAATCCTTATAAAACCGTTTATTTGTTTAGTGAGGTGTAGTATGTGTAAATGTAAGTTTAGAGTGTTGATGGGAGTGGGGGGAGAGATGTGTGTGTATGATTTTTAAAGAAAGAAATTCTTTACAATCGTTAATAATTGTAAGTGGCAATCAATTATCTAATACAAAACAAGCACAACCACAACAACTTACAGTGTGTAAGAAAGAAATTATATTGGGAGTATAACTTAAAAATGCGGGACTATAGACTAGACTATCGCCTAGACTATAGACTTGGCTATAGACTAGACTATAGACAGACTATAGACTACTATAGACTAGACTATAGACTAGACTATAGACTAGACTATAGACTAGACTATAGACTAGACTATAGACTAGACTATAGACTAGACTATAGCTAGACTATAGACTAGACTATAGACTAGACTATACTAGACTATAGACTAGACTATAGACTAGACTATAGACTAGACTATAGACTAGACTATAGACTAGACTATAGACTAGACTATAGACTAGACTATAGACTAGACTATAGACTAGACTATAGACTAGACTATAGACTAGACTATAGACTAGACTATAGACTAGACTATAGACTAGACTATAGACTAGACTATAGACTAGACTATAGACTAGACTATAGACTAGACTATAGACTAGACTATAGACTAGACTATAGACTAGACTATAGACTAGACTATAGACTAGACTATAGACTAGACTATAGACTAGACTATAGACTAGACTATAGACTAGACTAGACTATAGACTAGACTATAGACTAGACTATAGACTAGACTATAGACTAGACTATAGACTAGACTATAGACTAGACTATAGACTAGACTATAGACTAGACTATAGACTAGACTATAGACTAGACTATAGACTAGACTATAGACTAGACTATAGACTAGACTATAGACTAGACTATAGACTAGACTATAGACTAGACTATAGACTAGACTATAGACTAGACTATAGACTAGACTAGACTATAGACTAGACTAGACTATAGACTAGACTATACTATAGACTAGACTATAGACTAGACTATAGACTAGACTATAGACTAGACTATAGACTAGACTATAGACTAGACTATAGACTAGACTATAGACTAGACTATAGACTAGACTATAGACTAGACTATAGACTAGACTATAGACTAGACTATAGACTAGACTATAGACTAGACTATAGACTAGACTATAGACTAGACTATAGACTAGACTATAGACTAGACTATAGACTAGACTAGACTATAGACTAGACTATAGACTAGACTATAGACTAGACTATAGACTAGACTATAGACTAGACTATAGACTAGACTATAGACTAGACTATAGACTAGACTATAGACTAGACTATAGACTAGACTATAGACTAGACTATAGACTAGACTAGACTAGAGACTATAGACTAGACTATAGACTAGACTATAGAACTAGACTATAGACTAGACTATAGACTAGACTATAGACTAGACTATAGACTAGACTATAGACTAGACTATAGACTAGACTATAGACTAGACTATAGACTAGACTATAGACTAGACTATAGACTAGACTATAGACTATAGACTAGACTATAGACTAGACTATAGACTAGACTATAGACTAGACTATAGACTAGACTATAGACTAGACTATAGACTAGACTATAGACTAGACTATAGACTAGACTATAGACTAGACTATAGACTAGACTATAGACTAGACTATAGACTAGACTATAGACTAGACTATAGACTAGACTATAGACTAGACTATAGACTAGACTATAGACTAGACTATAGACTAGACTATAGACTAGACTATAGACTAGACTATAGACTAGACTATAGACTAGACTATAGACTAGACTATAGACTAGACTATAGACTAGACTATAGACTAGACTATAGACTAGACTATAGACTAGACTATAGACTAGACTATAGACTAGACTATAGACTAGACTATAGACTAGACTATAGACTAGACTATAGACTAGACTATAGACTAGACTATAGACTAGACTATAGACTAGACTATAGACTAGACTATAGACTAGACTATAGACTAGACTATAGACTAGACTATAGACTAGACTATAGACTAGACTATAGACTAGACTATAGACTAGACTATAGACTAGACTATAGACTAGACTATAGACTAGACTATAGACTAGACTATAGACTAGACTATAGACTAGACTATAGACTAGACTATAGACTAGACTATAGACTAGACTATAGACTAGACTATAGACTAGACTATAGACTAGACTATAGACTAGACTATAGACTAGACTATAGACTAGACTAGACTAGACTATAGACTAGACTATAGACTAGACTATAGACTAGACTATAGACTAGACTATAGACTAGACTATATAGACTAGACTATAGACTAGACTATAGACTAGACTATAGACTAGACTATAGACTAGACTATAGACTAGACTATAGAGACTAGACTATAGACTAGACTATAGACTAGACTATAGACTAGACTATAGACTAGACTATAGACTAGACTATGACTAACTAGACTAGACTATAGACTAGACTATAGACTAGACTATAGACTAGACTATAGACTAGACTCTAGAAAAAACTAGACTATAGACTAGACTATAGACTACACTATAGACTAGACTATAGACTAGACTATAGACTAACTATAGCCCTAGACTATAGACTACAGACTACTGAGCTTGAGCAGCTATAAACGATTTTGCACAGCTCTTGTTGAGTTTGACAACAATACCACTGTGATGTGGCACTTACCAAACATCCACATGAACATTAGTACACAACATAAGACCACAGTGGCATTTTTAAATGGAAAAAAAAACATGTATAACGAAGAAAGTGTCGTGTAGTTAAGAAACGTTGTAGAATAGCATGGAGCGGGACAAAGAAATAATACACAAGAATTGAAACGATTCAACAATGAAATTGAATTATAAACTTGAGACTTTCTTTCATGCAGAGTGATTAAACTACACTAAAACACACACACACTGTTAGGCATACACAGGCAAACACAAGCCTAGTACTAAGTGAAATTTAAAGCAATGAAACTCCCAGAGTGTGGGAAGATTTAGAAAGGAAGCATCTGATATATAAAGATGAGTGAAAAAATTAATTATTTAAAATGACTAGGTTAGCTTAAGGTACCATCATAATGTTAGTACCATGTAACAGACGGTTTTGTGTGTTGTGTGTTTGTGTGTTTTTTTCCTAAATTCATGCTGCTTTAGAAAAAGTACACGGCAAGATAAAATTATATTACTTAGATAGTTTAATAAATTAATGGATTTGTTTTTTTTTTTTTTTTTTTTTTGCACTTTAATGGTAAAACAATAGAAAATTGTTTTTAATTTGAAGTGTTTAGTTAACAGAGATAAGTAGTATAGTTGGTACGAATGACCAGATAATGACTTTTGAAAAGGTTCTTTTGTGATATATTTTATTAAAAGTTAAAAAATCAAGTTAATGACACATATTATCATTATTTAAACACAAAAATACTTATACCCATTCATTCTCTATTTATACACAACACCACTATAGTGGGGAGGGTATCATAAGTTTGCGCTGCTGTTTGCAAACACAAAAATATTGGTCATACAACCCACCTTAAAGTATACCAATTGCTTTAGAATCATTTCCGTCTTTCGGTCTGTTTGTCTGTATATATGTCTGTATGTCTGTCTGTCTGTCTGTCTGTCTGTCTGTCTGTCTGTCTGTCTGTCTGTCTGTCTGTCTGTCTGTCTGTCTGTCTTTCAGTCTTTCTGTCTTTCTGTCTTTCAGTCTTTCTGTCTGTCTGTCTGTCTGTCTGTCTGTCTGTCTGTCTGTCCGTCTGTCTGTCTGTATATCTATCCATCCTTCGTCCTTCCATATAATAACAATAGATTTTCCAAAGTCCTAAACATTAATAACATCCAACTAATTTCTCTCCGTGTTTCAAAAACAAATAAACCATAAAAATTACAACAACACAGATAAAATCATTAAATTGTTTTATAATTATGCCCTTAAGTTGGTAAATTTCATTAAACTAAACAAAAATACAAAAACAAAGGAAACTGCAAGAATAACAATGAAATATTTTATTAAAAACATTTTAAATTTCAATAGATATACATACATACTAATTTATGACCTCAAGGCATAAAATCATAAATAAAAAGCTTTTCATTTATTTATGAACAAATTAAAAATAAATAAAAAAAGAGAAAAACTGTAAAGATTTTAAAATTTCATGCATGACTACTCACAATATAAATATCATAAAAACACAACAACAAAAAACTAAATACAATAACAATCATACATAAGTAAATACATAATATTATTTTTATAAAAAAGGAAAAGAAACATTTTCACATAAAATGATGAAGAGCAAAACAAAATGTAAAGGTATTCATTTATGTATATGTTGGTTTGAAAACTCACAAAAGAATCATTTAACAAGAAGACATGAATTTCAATTCATCTGCAACTAATGTGTGAATTCTACAATAACAACTTTATTTATTTATGTTTGTCTATCTGTCTGTCTGTTTTATTTATCCCTCTGTTGGATTTATTGTTTTCTATTGGTGTATAAAGATAGACATTTAAAGATAAATTTAAACATAGAAAAGCAACAGATTTTCATAACCTTCACTCGAAATAAATATTGTTGAAAATATTTTGTAAATCTGTAACATTGTCAACTCACTATTGTTTAGATGACTTTTCTTGGAAATATGTGATGAACTTGTCATCTCATATATCATGGAATATCAAAAAATTCCTGTATTTATTATTTTTAAAAATTCTAAAAGTATTGATGACAAAAAATATCCTTTAGATAGAATGTTAATACTATTTTAGACTTCTGATGGGGTTTTAAAAGATTTCATAAAGCTACTATATAAATTACAGCAACAAAGACATAAAGTACCAAAAATCCCCCATTCCTGTTGTTTTTAACTTCTAAGAGTCTAGCTTAGCGATCATTATAGAATAATTTTAGAAAAATTTATTCTTTTAAGATTTTTTCTTCGGGGTCTATTACTCCTACAACAGACAGACTTCATATCCAGATAATTTTAGAGCGAAATATTGTTTTATAATACATGTATGAACCCGAAGTGCGTTACGTGAACACAAGCCATGTTGGTCTTATTCCACTATGGTCTTGTTCAATCACAAAGTGAACTAGAGACGACCTGGCACTATCCTCTTGTGATCCCTAAGAAACACTCAGGTTTCATTTGTTAATGTAGAAGCACTTGATCTATTACTTTAGCTATCTATTCACCGAATACTCTAAATCGTTGCATAAATTCCGAAATGCTTCAGAAGCAACACTTTCATTTACAACCTGGTAGATGGAGTGACCTCTCTTGATTCGAGAATAGATATAATCGACCTCGAACCGAATTACAAATTCGAATTATAGATTTTATCGTGCATAAGTCTTTAAGCCACCTTACTCTTCTCACGTTTAATGTTTAAACCAAAACTACATGCCCTCCTAAGGAACTTGTACAGTAAGCGTCTCAAAACAAAGACCGAAACTCTTACCTGAGATTCACCCGGTAGGCAAAGTGTGAACAGAAAGTCAGACCAGAAGTCAAATGACAGCTCTTGTTTAGAGTCCTTATAGACCAGAGCTACAAGTATCACCTCTACATCCCGGGATTGCAATAATATCAAAGTGATGTCGGTTCATTAAGAAGCGTTTATATCCGTTCCAATATAAGTTTATGATCCTGTAAAGAATAATATATGCATCCGTCCGCCTGTATATCTCAAAATCGGACAATAAATAACGAACAAACGCGGAAAATATTGACAACACATTAAGAATAACAACAACAGCATATAGCCACATATGTTGTTGTTGTAAAACTATCTACAACAAGTACAATACTTTAGATTTAAAGCTGAACATTGTTACTGTTTTATTATTGCCAATGTTAAGGGTAGAGTCAGGGATGGATGATTGTGTATGATAAAAAAATTTAAAGAAAAAAAATATATTTTTTAAATGTTTTGTTTTAAGCTTACTATAAAGAAAAGTTTTTACGATTCATTGAAGTCTTACTTGTTGCAAATTCTTATTGAGTTATTGTAAATTACAAAATTCTTGCTAAAAGTCATTTGAGTTTAAAACAAATTTTAAAAATACATATGTATGTATTCTATGTTATTTCTTACTTTATAATTGAGACATTTTATATATTTTTATATTTTTAGTTTTTCTTTACTTACAATTCACTATAAAAGTTTTTAGGTCGTTCTGTTAAATATGCAGCACGTACAAAGTGTTACTAACAAATGTTGCACACACACAAATAGATAATAAGTGCAACGTGCTATGAAAACTCATACCAACTATTTTTCATTCTTAATGTTTGATATATCCCAGCTGATTAATAAGGAGTCAAAGTAGCACTTTTAAACGCTAGTTTTTTAAAATATGTAACTAATGGATTAAGTCGAAAATATTTTTAAGAGCTCTTTGTATCGCAGATCCATACTCCCTTAATATCTTTAAATAATCTAGAGAAAAATCTTTTAAAATCTTATTTTTCCACGTAGAGCCAACCACTCCGAACTGCTGGAATACTTGTGTTTGTGCTACTTTATAGAAATATTTACAAGAGTTTTAAAAAAAGTGCAACAACTGGGAAATGCTTTTATACAATACGAATACAAAAAACGTACTCTAAAACATACATACATACATATGTATGTATATACAATTTACCTTTAATCCTTATGTAAATACAATATTTAAAGTAAAATTTATGTTTTGTATAAATGTTGACTCAAAATTCTTGAAATTTTTAAAATAAAATAAATTATTTAAATATGTTTTTAAACTTTAATATTTATCTATTTAAGCCGTAGAATGATTCATAGGTGTAGTTAGAAGTTCATTCATATGCTTATAAGTATAAATTCAGTACAGAATTTTCAACAATTTATACCATTAAATTTATTTGTTTCTATTTTCTTTATATGTCGATTTTTATTTATCTTTTAACCTGAAATTTAATCGTCTGAAAATAAATTTGAAAAAGAACATAGAAATAAATATTTATGAAAAAATAACAATAAAGCAACATGTACGTGTCAAAAACATAATAAAAATAACCCAGTGAATAATAGAAAACATAGATTTTTTTTAAGAAAAGTATGGAAAAATATATATGGAAATTTATGATAAAAATATGAGTTGTACGTTCACAGTTATTAAACAGGAAAAAGTAAAAATATTACTGATTTGGTTTTATATGAGTTTTGTAATTGCAAACAATGCTAAATCATCATTCTAAACTAAAATCAAAAGTAAAATTTTATTACTATGGATATCATGTATGTATGTAAAATAAATATGCATATGTATGTTTAAACGAAATCTAAATATTTGATAATTATAGTTCATTAATAAATTTTGCAGAAAATTGAACTATATATAGTTAGGTAGTTAGGTAGTTAGTTAGTTAGTTAGTTAGTTATTTAGTTAGTTAGTTAGTTAGTTAGTCAGTTTTAGTTAGTTTTAGTTAGTTAGTTATTTAGTCATTAGTTAGTTAGTTAGTTAGTTTAGTTAGTTAGTTAGTTAGTTGTTAGTTAGTTAGTTAGTTAGTTAGTTTAGTTATTAGTTAGTTCGTTAGTTAGTTCGTTCGTTCGTTCTTCGTAGTTCGTTCGTTATTTCGTTCGTTTTGTTCGTTTCGTTCGTTCTTTCGTTCGTTCGTTTTTTCGTTCGTTCGTTTTCGTGTTCGTTCGTTTTCGTTATTCGTTCGTTTCGTTCGTTCGTTCGTTCGTTCGTTCGTTCGTTTTTCGTTCGTTCGTTCGTTCGTTCTTAGTTAGTTTAGTTCGTTCGTTCGTTTAGTTCGTTTTTTGTGTTAGTTCGTTCGTTATTAGTTTTCGTTCGTTGTTAGTTCGTTCGTTCGTTCGTTTTTAGTTCGTTCGTTCGTTCGTTCGTTCGTTCGTTCGTTCGTTTTTTTGTTCGTTCGTTCGTTCGTTCGTTTCGTTCGTTAGTTCGTTCGTTCGTTCGTTCGTTTTTTTGTTCGTTCGTTCGTTCGTTCGTTCGTTCGTTCGTTCGTTCGTTCGTTCGTTCGTTCGTTCGTTTTCGTTCGTTCGTTCGTTCGTTGTTCGTTCGTTCGTTCGTTCGTTCGTTCGTTCGTTGTTCGTTCGTTTCGTTTCGTTCGTTCGTTCGTTCGTTTTGTTCGTTCGTTCGTTCGTTCGTTCGTTCGTTCGTTCGTTCGTTCGTTTTCGTTCGTTTCGTTCGTTCGTTCGTTCGTTCGTTCGTCGTTCGTTCGTTCGTTCGTTCGTTTCGTTCGTTCGTTCGTTCGTTTCGTTTCTTCGTTCGTTCGTTCGTTTCGTTCGTTCTTCGTTCGTTCGTTCGTTCTTCGTTCGTTCGTTCGTTCGTTCTTCGTTCGTTCGTTCGTTCGTTCGTTCGTTCGTTCGTTCGTTTCGTTCGTTCGTTCGTTCGTTCGTTGTTCGTTCGTTCGTTTCGTTCGTTCGTTCGTTCGTTTGTTCGTTTTTCGTTCTTCGTTCGTTCGTTCGTTCGTTCGTTCGTTCGTTCGTTCGTTCGTTCGTTCGTTCGTTCGTTCGTTCGTTCGTTCGTTCGTTCGTTCGTTCGTTCGTTCGTTCGTTCGTTCGTTTCGTTCGTTCGTTCGTTCGTTCGTTCGTTCGTTCGTTCGTTTCGTTCGTTCGTTCGTTCGTTCGTTCGTTGTTCGTTCGTTCGTTCGTTCGTTCGTTCGTTCGTTCGTTTTCGTTCGTTCGTTCGTTCGTTCGTTCTTCGTTGTTCGTTCGTTCGTTCGTTCGTTCGTTCGTTCGTTCGTTCGTTTCGTTCGTTCGTCGTTCGTTCGTTTCGTTCGTTTCGTTCGTTTTCGTTCGTTCGTTCGTTCGTTCGTTCGTTTCGTTCGTTCGTTCGTTTTCGTTCGTTCGTTCGTTCGTTCGTTTCGTTCGTTCGTTCGTTCGTTCGTTCGTTCGTTCGTTCGTTCGTTCGTTCGTTCGTCGTTCGTTTCGTTCGTTCGTTCGTTCGTTCGTTCGTTCGTTCGTTCGTTCGTTCGTTCGTTCGTTCGTTCTTTCGTTCGTTCGTTCGTTCGTTCGTTCGTTCGTTCGTTCGTTCGTTCGTTCGTTCGTTCGTTCGTTCGTTCGTTTCGTTCGTTCGTTCGTTCGTTTCGTTCGTTCGTTCGTTCGTTCGTTCGTTCGTTCGTTTTTTGTTCGTTCGTTCGTTCGTTCGTTCGTTCGTTCGTTCGTTCGTTCGTTCGTTCGTTCGTTCGTTCGTTCGTTCGTTCGTTCGTTTCGTTCGTTCGTTCGTTCGTTCGTTCGTTCTTCGTTCGTTCGTTCGTTCGTTGTTCGTTCGTTTCGCCCCCTCCCTCCCCTCCCTGCGGCCCTCCCCCGCTCTTCTCTCCCTTCTCGCCCTGTGCTTTTCCCCTCTTCGTCCCTTCTCCTCTTCTAGTCTAACCTTTATCCAATATCTATTCGAATATTCAAATATATAAACATATATATGGATTCCATATCTAGAACGTTTTATTGCATCAGCTGTTGTATCCGTTTTAATACATAAAATATTACCCAGGTTTGTTTATTAGAAAAATATATGAATATAAAATACATTAAAAAGATGTTGATGGAAAATATACACGAGTTATTCGTTTTTTCTTTATTTTTTGTATTCCCTCAAAACTCTTGGGATTAAACTCTTTCGCTATAAATGTGTTTTATTTCATATTTTTCATTCATGCATAAAAGGATATACCTACATATTTATTTTATTATTATATATCCTTCAACTTCTTAGGTTTGTCATTTCGTTTGCAATTTCCACAATACATATAATTTTTCGACCCTATAAAGAAAATATAAATTATAGATACTAATAGATAACAGATTTTTACAAGGGCCCAGAATACTCCACATAACAAGCACATATAGCTAAACAGTTGAAGGCTATTTAAAAAGTAACTAAAGCTCTTTCTCTTTTCAGTTCTATTATTACAATTTACTTTAGTTTCATTTCATTGTCTAACCATTTACATTTTACAATTGTGATCGATACATTTCTATATAAAACATTATACCAAAAGCAAAAAAAGTTCTATTGTTATATTAAATTGAATTTGTAACATTTCAAAGTGTATGCTGTTATAAATTTGTAAAATGAAAGACCCACAATTTCCTTACAATTAATAATGGCAAAAGAGAAAAAATTACCTCCATTGTTTACAATTCAAACTTTTAGTTCTTCATTCAAAACAATACAATACGAGTGTGAATGCACTTTTAACAGCTTAATTACAGTTATTGTAAATATATAACATATTTATTTACCAGAAAGGGTATCAAACATTTTTTATATTATATTTTAGGAAATTTCAAAGAATTCCTTTGGCAGGTTAAATTTTACACCTGAAATTGTTAATTGATAAGGGTTTAAATTGCAATTGATTGGTTGCCAAGTGGACTTTGTTGCTAAATTATGTATCTGGTACAATGGCTCATAAAAGCTTGAATGACAACAAAAGTCTTAATAATTAGTTCACTAATATGACAAAACTATAAAAGTACTGGGCAACACACTAGAGTATAGACTAGACTATAGACTAGACTATAGACTAGACTATAGACTAGACTATAGACTAGACTATAGACTAGACTATAGACTAGACTATAGACTAGACTATAGACTAGACTATAGACTAGACTATAGACTAGACTATAGACTAGACTATAGACTAGACTATAGACTAGACTATAGACTAGACTATAGACTAGACTATAGACTAGACTATAGACTAGACTATAGACTAGACTATAGACTAGACTATAGACTAGACTATAGACTAGACTATAGACTAGACTATAGACTAGACTATAGACTAGACTATAGACTAGACTATAGACTAGACTATAGACTAGACTATAGACTAGACTATAGACTAGACTATAGACTAGACTATAGACTAGACTATAGACTACTATAGACTAGACTATAGACTAGACTATAGACTAGACTATAGACTAGACTATAGACTAGACTATAGACTAGACTATAGACTATAGACTATAGACTAGACTATAGACTAGACTATAGACTAGACTATAGACTAGACTATAGACTAGACTATAGACTAGACTATAGACTAGACTATAGACTAGACTATAGACTAGACTATAGACTAGACTATAGACTAGACTATAGACTAGACTATAGACTAGACTATAGACTAGACTATAGACTAGACTATAGACTAGACTATAGACTAGACTATAGACTAGACTATAGACTAGACTATAGACTAGACTATAGACTAGACTATAGACTAGACTATAGACTAGACTATAGACTAGACTTTAGACTAGACTATAGACTAGACTATAGACTAGACTATAGACTAGACTATAGACTAGACTATAGACTAGACTATAGACTAGACTATAGACTAGACTATAGACTGACTAGGACTATAGACTAGGACTATAGACTAGAACTATAGACTGACTTTAAAATAAAAAAAGAATATAGACTAGACTATAGACTGGACTATAGACTAGACTATAGACTAGACTATAGACTAGACTATAGACTAGACTATAGACTAGACTATAGACTAGACTATAGACTAGGACTATAGACTAGACTATAGACTAGACTATAGACTAGACTATAGACTAGACTAGGACTAGACTAGATAGATTAGACTATAGACTGAGACTATAGACTAGACTATAGACTAGACTATAGACTAGACTATAGACTAGACTATAGACTAGACTATAGACTAGACTATAGACTAGACTATAGACTAGACTATAGACTAGACTATAGACTAGAACTATAGACTAGACTATAGACTAGACTATAGACTATAGACTATAACTAGACTAGACTATAGACTATAAACTAATGTATTCTCATGGAATACGAATTTCACGTTCGATGGCATGAAAAAGACCATATGTATTGGTTTCCTGCTTGAAATTTACAACTAATTTTATTTTATTTATTTTTATATATATACATATCAATAATATGAGCCACCATGATTGTTTTATTTTTCTTTGATTTGTAAAGTGTTTTGTTCAGCATGATTTGTGGCACAAATAAACGTTTCGTGTCGACATGTGGTATTAAATCAGTTGCTGTAATTTTTATGTTTATATTAAGTCGATTTGTAAGTTTTGTGTTCTATACAAGGCTAAATAAAATAGAACAATTTAATTTGACTGTAATGTTTGTCAACGGAAAAAATACAACTTTGTTTGGCACCTGTGGCGTATGAGTAGTAAATGGGTAATGGCTAAAATATCAAGTATACGTATGGGTAACAAAATAACTTCACTTTACAAAAAATACAGAAATATTTTATTATTTGGCTTATATGATGTTAATCAGATATGTATATGTATGTATGAAACATTATCTTTCCTATAATAAAGATGTAATAATTACACAAGAAAAAATTGCTTCTTTTCATTTATTAATTCAATTTAAATCATATAAATATTAATGAAAGGTGAGACTTTAATATCAATCCTTGCGTAAAATAAATATTAATAACAATTCACCTACGGTGATTTCTTTTCATGTTTATTACGTACATATGATTGTTTTTTATAAAAATAGTCAAGTATTGAAACAATTGACAGGTATTTTTATTTGAACATTGAGAGCAGATAAGGATATAAATTAAATGCCAAACGTACTGAAGCAGACTTATTTCATATACAGCTTAAAGAGGGAATTATTTAGTAGGCTTTCTCTGATTGTTTCTTATATTGAAGGTTATTGTAATGTATTTTTGCTTTAATATGTGCAAATTAAATAAAAAATATGTACAAATTAAATAAAAAAGCGATTTCAAAAGCTAACAAATTCTTAATGATTAGATTGCCAATAAATTCTACACTGCTGTAATATTTTAAAGTTTTAGAGCCAAAGCAAATGTCCCTAAATTGCTTCATAATACTTAAATAATAACTGTAAATACCATTTTACCACTTAAATACTACTGTAATAAATTTTATTTAAGTGCGAAATTTTACTCACACAACATGAATCTAATCATATGTTTTTAATATTATACTTATTTTAAACCCAAATCTATTATTTTTAAATATTAATATGACATTTTTGTTACCTAAAATAAACCCTTATCACTTAAAATATTAAAAAAATATAACATTAAATATACAGCTTATAAAATTGTATTCAATATCTGTCTAATAATAGAACAATATATTTTTATTTCAACCAAATAACTCTTTTTCTCCAGGGTAAAGTTCATTATTATGCCAACAATGTTTTGTATTCTGAACTATTTATAACGAAAATATATGATACTGCTCACTTAGCCCACGTATTTAAACAAATGCTTTCACATTTCGGATTTTGTTTGTTCACGTAATATTTATGAGAGTGTTTGTGTAAATATGAAGACCGTTAGAAAAGGCAATTCGGTAAAAATCTTTTGCAATTACAAAATGTTATGATGACTAATTTTCAATTTTGGTTCAGTTCTAGTTCAGTTCTAGTTCAGTTCCAGTTCAGTTCTAGTTCAGTTCTAGTTCAGTTCTAGTTCAGTTCTAGTTCAGTTCTAGTTCAGTTCTAGTTCAGTTCTAGTTCAGTTCTAGTTCAGTTCTAGTTCAGTTCTAGTTCAGTTCTAGTTCAGTTCTAGTTCAGTTCAGTTCTAGTTCAGTTCTAGTTCAGTTCTAGTTCAGTTCTAGTTCAGTTCAGTTCTAGTTCAGTTCTAGTTCAGTCTAGTTCAGTTCTAGTTCAGTTCAGTTCTAGTTCAGTTCTAGTTCAGTTCTAGTTCAGTTCTAGTTCAGTTCTAGTTCAGTTCTAGTTCAGTTCTAGTTCAGTTCTAGTTCAGTTCTAGTTCAGTTCTAGTTCAGTTCTAGTTCAGTTCTAGTTCAGTTCTAGTTCAGTTCTAGTTCAGTTCTAGTTCAGTTCTAGTTCAGTTCTAGTTCAGTTCTAGTTCAGTTTCAGTTCTAGTTCAGTTCGAGTTTCTAGTTCTAGTTCAGTTCTAGTTCAGTTCTAGTTCTAGTTCAGTTCTAATTCAGTTCTAGTCAATCATTTATCAATCATTTTTGAAATAAGTTTATACGTTGAATATAATATCTTACATTTTAAAATGACTTTTAAAATTGACCTCCTCTAAAATTATTGTTTACTTGTTGAATAACTTTAACATTTTATAAATAAATCTTTGTAAATATGTGATTGTTTATCTCTACATGTGTATGTGTATGTATCCATTATAGTTACATAAATATATTTCATTCACCCCTATTTTTAATAATATATTTCTATAATCCTATAAACTCTGCTCACAAATCAATGTTATATGAAATATTTGTTTATCTGTGTAAATGTGTGTGTCCATATATATGTATATATATACTTATAATGTCCATATTTAAAGGTGGTTGATTTTTCTACATATATTTATAAAATGTTACAAAGTAGTATTACTAAATATAATAATGCAGTTTATATACATATGAACGTTAATATACAATATCAAACAGCTCCTTGACCTCGTTCGGTTGAACTGAATGTGTCCATACACACAGACTTATAAATGTCTGCTGCCTTTATTTCTATAAATGTTTTTATGACATTGATTGTCTCAGAAAATGGCACAAGCGAGAAAAATAACGAACAGATCAGACAAAATTAAATTAATATTTATACTTTTTTCTAGTGTGTATTTCAGTTGATTTTATTGGAGAATTTTTAATAAAGATTGTTTTTCGTTTTATATTTATTACAGAGAAGGTTATTGAGAGTAAAATTGAAATTTATGCATATGATTAAATTAAATGTTATAAATAGACATTTTTTAAAATAGATACAACTATTGTATATAAAAGTCTTTAAATTTGTTTAAAAAACGTATTATGCCACTCTTTCAATAAACGAGCGATAAGGACAACTTATGTTTTTAGCTTTTTTACCACAACCCTAAAATAACTGAAAATTAATTTTCCATAAACTGTAAATAACAAAATATTCTACCAAAACAATATAAATTATTTATTTTCATCATTTATTTACGGTAGCGTATCCAAAAAATATATAACGGATGTTGGCTTTTGGGTTTGCACACAACAAATAAATAAACAAATAAAATGTTATTTATTGAGCGTGAATTGTGTACAAATTGTGGAAAATATAATAAACGAGCATTTTTATAAAAAAAAAACAATAATTTTCTGTTTTTTATAAATATTTCAGTAAAACATATTGCTTATCGCAACATAACTGTGGTTACAAGCAATAATCTACTAAGTTGATTTAAAAATGGAAATATTACTAACTAAATGTAATATTTTTATTATAACTCTTACAAAGTTTTGTAAAAATATATAGGAAAAAGCAACTGTTATCTAAGTATATTTTATTCTATCGACTTTAGGCTATTAATACTTGTAATCACCCAAAAAAATATTTTAGCAGTTTTTTGTGAAATACACTACATATCATATTAATCAACAAGTTACAGTTGGTTCATATAAAACTTCCTTAAACTTTTGGCAACTGTAGCTTTTGATTAATATTTGAAATATTCATCAAAAAACCTTGAATATATGTATCTTTATGTCACTTGATATTTTAATCTGTCAAGTGTAGACATCATTCCTTTAATCCAATTGAGAGATAAAGTGACAAAAGTTACAACACTACGGCTTAATGTGATCATGTTGGTAAAATAATAAAATAAAAATTGCTTGCTTTTAAATTTTTCAAAAAAAAAAAAACAAATAAAAAGATATAGTCGGGCATGGCCAACCTTATAATACCCATTTTTTTTACATAACAAAGTATCTAAGTTGTTGTTTACCTTAATTCCGAAATATCTAAACAATTTTTTGACAAAAAAAGTGATTTTCTAAAGGACTGGCTATACGGGAGCAAGGATAAAGAGGGATTTATGTTTACATTGAAGCTATTTATATGGAATTTTAACGTACTACTACTTAGTGTTTATAAGTAAATTAGAAATTTTTCTAGTAATTTTTTGAAAAGAGACTTTGTGAAAGAAAGTTATTCTGAACCGATTGTAGGACCAATATTTTCGGGTGTTATGCATAATAACCTTCCCACTATAGTGGTGGCAGATAAACAAGTAACAGTGTTAAATCCGAATATTCCGTTCTTCTTCCATAACGTTCACAGCAGATCATTAGACTTTGTCTTGTGTCTTTTGAGAGCTCGGTGGGGCTAAACGTTAGTTAGTTAGTTAGTTAGTTAGTTAGTTAGTAGTTAGTTAGTAGTTAGTTAGTTAGTTAGTTAGTTCGTTAGTTAGTTAGTTAGTTAGTTAGTTAGTTAGTTAGTTAGTTCGTTAGTTAGTTAGTATTTAGTTGTAGTTAGTTAGTTCGTTCGTTCGTTCGTCGTTCGTTCGTTCGTTCGTTCGTTCGTTCGTTCGTTCGTTCGTTCGTTCGTTTCGTTCGTTCGTTCGTTCGTTCGTTCGTTTCGTTCGTTCGTTCGTTCGTTCGTTCGTTCGTTTCGTTCGTTCGTTCTTCGTTCGTTCGTTTGTTCGTTCGTTCGTTCGTTCGTTCGTTCGTCGTTCGTTCGTTCGTTCGTTCGTTCGTTCGTTCGTTCGTTCGTTCGTTCGTTCGTTCGTTCTTCGTTCGTTCGTTCGTTGTTCGTTCGTTCGTTGTTCGTTCGTCGTTCGTTCGTTCGTTGTTTCGTTCGTTCGTTCGTTCGTTCGTTCGTTCGTTCTTTTTCGTTCGTTCGTTCGTTCGTTCGTTCGTTCGTTCGTTCGTTCGTTCGTTCGTTCTTCGTTTTCGTTCGTTTCGTTCGTTCGTTCGTTCGTTCGTTCTCGTTCGTTCGTTCGTTCGTTCGTTCGTTCGTTCGTTCGTTCGTTCGTTCGTTCGTTCGTTCGTTCGTTCGTTCTTCGTTCGTTCGTTCGTTTCGTTTTCGTTCGTTCGTTCGTTCGTTCGTTTCGTTCGTTCGTTCGTTTCGTTCGTTTCGTTCGTTCGTTCGTTCGTTCGTTCGTTCGTTCGTTCGTTCGTTCGTTCGTTCTTCGTTCGTTCGTTCGTTCGTTCGTTCGTTCGTTCGTTCTTTCGTTTCGTTCGTTCGTTCGTTCGTTCGTTCGTTTCGTTCGTTCGTTTTCGTTCGTTCGTTCGTTTTTCGTTCGTTCGTTCGTTCGTTCGTTCTTCGTTCGTTCGTTCGTTCGTTCGTTCGTTCGTTCGTTCGTTCTTCGTTCGTTCGTTCGTTCGTTCGTTCGTTCGTTCGTTCGTTCGTTCGTTCGTTCGTTCGTTCGTTCGTTTTCGTTCGTTCGTTCGTTCGTTCGTTCGTTCGTTTCGTTCGTTCGTTCGTTTCGTTCGTTCGTTCGTTCGTTCTTTGTTCGTTCGTTCGTTCGTTCGTTCGTTCGTTCGTTCGTTTCGTTCGTTCGTTCGTTCGTTCGTTCGTTCGTTTCGTTCGTTTCGTTCGTTCGTTCGTTCGTTCGTTTCGTTCGTTTTCGTTCGTTCGTTCGTTCGTTCGTTCGTTCGTTCGTTTCGTTTCGTTCGTTTCGTTCGTTCGTTCGTTCGTTTCGTTCGTTCGTTCGTTCGTTCGTTCGTTCGTTCGTTCGTTCGTTCGTTCGTTCGTTCGTTCGTTCGTTCGTTTTCGTTCGTTCGTTCGTTCGTTCGTTGTTCGTTCGTTCGTTCGTTCGTTCGTTCGTTCGTTCGTTCGTTCGTTCGTTCGTTCGTTCGTTCGTTGTTCGTTCGTTCGTTCGTTCTTTCGTTCGTTCGTTCGTTCGTTTCGTTCGTTCGTTCGTTCGTTCGTTCGTTCGTTCGTTCGTTCGTTCGTTCGTTCGTTCGTTCTTCGTTCGTTCGTTCGTTCGTTCGTTCGTTCGTTCGTTCGTTTCGTTCGTTCGTTCGTTCCCGGTCCTCCTGTTCCTTCCGCCTCCCCCGCCGCGCTGGTTCCTCCTCTCTCGCTCCGCCCGTTGCTTCCGGTGTTTCCCGTCCCTTGCTTCTTCTCTCCTCCTCTTCCCTCGAATGTGAAGAGTATCCTTTCTGTTGGAGTCCCATGAAAACAGTATTGAAGAGAGATTTTGTGATTTTAAATTATTTTTATAAAGACGGACGGAATAGCTTAATCAACCTTTATATAAAAAGTAATAACATTTTGCGTTGAACAAATTAACTTGTAAAAAATAAAATGTATGTGTTACAGCAAAAACGCATTTGGAAACATTACTAAAGTAAATATTTTCAATTCATAATAATTCCTAGAAATTCCAATATTTACTCACAATTATGAATAATTCTGAAACGAACTATTTAAATAACATAAAAGAGCAAAATTATCTTTAAGCTTTAGTATTTAAGTAAAATAAAAAGTTAATAACTTTTTTGTTTAAAACTCTTCAGCTTATTTCAATATATTTTGTATAAACCAAAAGCTTTAAGGTAAATTATGGTATATATAACTGAAACATAATGACTTAAAAAGCCTACAGAAAATTAACAGGTGGTTGTAATAAATAGTTAATAATATTATGAAAAAGAGTTAATTTAATGCTTAAATAGAAATTATTGAATATTATAAATACATTAATATAGAATTAAATTTACAGGTTATGTAAATTGTAAAATATTAACAAAAAATATATTAGTAACAACATTTAGTGGGTTTATTAATTAATTTTGCAAAATTTTATGCCTGGGGTCATAATTACCTTATTGCACCTAAAGGTATTTGTTTTAATAATAATTAAGAAACGTTAAGTAATTTTAACAACACACTGGCAGATACATAGGATATGTGGGATGGCTATAGATACATATGTATATGTAATAACATTTATAAAATTTATTAATACATATTTAGAAATAATTTATTAAATTAAATATTCTCACTAAAACATTTTTCATATAAGTTGCGTATACGTAATAATTAATTCAAAATAATAATCATACGCAGAGTA
>NW_023995246.1:75000-120758 GCF_015586225.1 Lucilia sericata
TACCAAGTTGAAGCTATTCAACACATAAGAACTTCGGAAAAAAAAAAGGACAGCTTTCTTGCTGGTCCAATTTTGAAAAACACTTGGCATATCTCGAAAGAGACTTTAAGAGAATTCTAAGAATTAAAACTATTTTGAAAATATTAAGTAAAAACACCAATCAGTGCCACACTTATTGTAACACCAACAACAACAATTAATTTATATGTACATATTTTGTATTTACATGTGTATGTATGTATATACGTGTTTCATAAATATAGTATAGAAGTTCTATGAATACATTTTACAATGAATATTCTGACCCTCCTCTTTTGAAACTTTAAAGTGGTTTAAAATGAACATGAAATTTATATAGACGATATACTTCTAAGTAATAGTTTTTTTAGTATTTCGAACCACATACAGGTATTCAAATTACAATTTTTCTGTTTTTGTAGTAAAATAAATTTGAGCCTAGATATTTGAGATTTTTAAAAAGATACAACACGTTGATGAAATGTAAGGATATTAGTCAGAAAGAAAAACAGTAGTAAAGAAATTTTAATACAAAATTAAAATTTCTAGGAAATTTTGAAAAAATTTATGATTAAAATTAAATTTTTTTTAACATTTTAAAAGCTCTTTTAAAATAAAAAACCTGATATTTAATAAACATAATTAAACAATCTACAAAGATAACAATAACCACAACCAACATTTACACACTAATTTAGCACAGAATCAAAAAAAGAACTGCAAAAACAATAATGTTAACAAAAATCTAATATAACTACAACATAATTTAATGAAATCCCTCATAATTTGATTTTATTACAGCCACAAATTTCAACAGCAACAAAAAAATAGCAATAAAAACAAGGAGTATCAATCGTATCAAATAAACTGAAAATAAACGTCAGCGGCAGTCAGGCAGGCCAAGTAAATTAGTAAAGCAACAAGTACAACAACAATATTATACATACATACATGTATATTTTTGTATATACAATACATACATACTTACAGATACTGTGTTGCAACCTACTAACAAGTCCTAGCTGGTTGTAAATTATACATAAATTAGGGTAAAAATTTCACTACTAAAATGCCTATTTAAGCGACTGAAAACTTCATTGAAAATTAACCAAAAATTGAACCAAACACATACTACATACCAACAAAATGTTGTCAATGAATTTGTGTTCTAATACATACACACATATTTTAAGTACGCATTAATATATATACACATGTGTATGTATGTATATGTATAGACCTATTGTGGTTTTGACCCATTGGAAAGTTACAAAACATGATATTAACAATGATTCGTTCACGTATTAAATATCTGCCATGATGTGCCAAAATGTGAAGTAAAATCTGTCACAATGTAAAGAAATTTTTCTATAGAAAATCTGTCACAATATGAAGAAATTTTTCTATAAATAATCTGTCACAATGTGAAGAAAATCTGTTACAATGTGAAGAAAATCTGTCACAATATGAAGAAAATTTTCTATAGAAAATCTCTCACAATATGAAGTAAGTTTTCTATAGAAAATTTGTCACAATGTGAAGAAAATTTTCTGTAGGAACATCTGTCACAACATGAACAAATTTTCTATAGAAAATCTGTCACAATATGAAGAAAATTTTCTATAGAAAATCTGTCACAATGTGAAGAAAATTTTCTGTAGGAACATCTGTCACAATATGAAGCTAATTTTCTATAGAAAACATGTCACAATATGAAGCAAATTTTCTATAGAAAACCTGTCACAATGTGAAGGAAATTTTGTATAGAAAATCTGTCGCAATGTGAAGGAAATTTTCTACAGGAAATCTGTCACAACATGAAGCTAAAACAGCTGTCACAAATGAACTAACTTTTCTAAATAAAATCTGTCAAAGTATAATTTCGTCAGAAAATCTGTCACAATGACAAGCGAAGAAAATTTTCTATAAGAAATCTATCACGATTTAAAGCAAGTTTTCTATAGGAAATCTGACACATTGTGAAGCTGAAACATCTGTGACAATCTGCCGCAATGGGAAGTAACTTTTGTGTAGACATCTCTCAAATTGTCTATAGAAAATCTGTCATATTGACGACATTGAAACTCGGTCTCATTGTAAACTTAGATTTCCATAGAAACTCTGGCTGATTGTAAACTTAAATTTCCGTATAAAGTCAGTCAAATTGTAGACTAATTTTTATGTAAAAAATTTATCATATTCGGATCTATGAATTACAAGGTCGTACATGAGCTAGTCGAATGTCATTAGAAATTTCCAAGAGGGAAAAAGTTTTACATATAGTTAGTAGCTCAATTACTAATACCAAACTAATTTCAACACAAATACACATACATAAATACAAACATATTTACATGTAAAAGTATAGAGTATAAATGCCTATAAACATTGCCTAAAACCACTACAGTCAACCTTCGATTAGAGCAACTTCAAATAATAAAACTAATATTTCTAACAAAATAAAATGTCAACATAAATTCTAGGAAAAAAAAAACTGCACAAGGAGTTTTATTGAAAAGTTAAACAAATCGAGGGTTCACTGTATATTATTTACATTATATACGTAATAACAACAATAGCAGCAACAATACAATTAAGGAATAGAGAATGAGTTGTGGTAGTGCTATTGGTCGCATGAAAACAAAAGCCATTTAATAGGATTATATAAACAAGCTTCAGCATATAAACACTTAAGCAGACAAAATATAAAACTAATTTACCAAAAAAAAACAAAAAAAAATAAAAGAGAGACAATAACTACAGCAACGGCAACAACACCAACTAAAATCAAGCCAAAAACAAAAAAACATCAACGAGCAACAAGTAACTGGGATAAAATTAAAATTTATTAACTATATCAAGGCAAAGCAATCAAAATTTAAACAACAGCTACAGCAGCAGCATTACAACAACAACAACTGAACAAAATTCCCAAAAAAAATATTCCATAAATTTTTCATAAGCTGCTGATACACCACTGAAAACGAAAATAACAACAAAAATAAATTTCTGGGAAAATCAACTAGAAAATTTGCCAAAATAGCGCTGCATTGGAGAAAATTAAAAGAGCATATATTGCAAACACACTCAAATAAATCACCACATGAACAGGGCGCGGAGGCAACATCAACATATCGGGCATACGGAGGCGATATACAGCCATATCCAGAGCCTAATAATGTTGCTATAGAAAATAATCAACAACAACAGCAACAACAACATCATCATCAACAACAATCTTTACGTAGCAACAGTTTCTCTCTACAACTACAACAGACTCAAGGACAACAACAAAAATCTTTAACGTCTCCTCATCTAGACTCTCTTCAAAAAAATACTGACTTTCAAAGCTCCAATACAAAAGCCTCAATCACGGCGACTACAGCGGCAAGACGTTATTCCAGGTTCGAGAATACAGAGGCGTTGGAACGTCGGGTAAGTTCATCCAGTAGTGGCAGTGGCGGAGGTGGTGGCGGCGGCTCTAGATCATTAGCAGCATCTGCTCTAGCTGATATTATAACTGCGGATGTAGCTGTAACACCGCAACAGCAACAACAACAGCATACATTCGGTTCGAGAACTTACTCGGATGGCAGGGTAAAACGTGCCAGTATTTATGGTAGTGACGTAGCGGGAAAATTGACAACAACCGGTGGCAGCAGTTTGATAAAACGTCATAGTGGTACATTTACTGGGGGATTTGAATTAACATCGAATCGTGGACCAACAGGTAAATAATTAGATTTTTAAACAATTTTCTATAGAAAATGTAGCACAATGTGAAGAACATTTTCTATAGAAAATGTAGCACAATGTGAAGAACATTTTCTATAGAAAATGTACCACAATGGGAAGAACATTTTCTGTAGAAAATGTGTCTCATATTGAGAAGAACATTTTCTATAGAAAATGTGTCACAATGTGAAGAAGATTTTCTATAGAAAATGTATCACAATGTGAAGAAGATTTTCTATAGAAAATGTGTCACAATGTGAAGAAGATTTTCTATAGAAAATGTGTCACAATGTGAACAAGATTTTCTATAGAAAATGTGACACAATGTGAAGAAGATTTTCTATAGAAAATGTGTCACAATGTGAAGAAGATTTTCTATAGAAAATGTATCACAATGTGAAGAAGATTTTCAATAGAAAATGTATCACAATGTGAAGAACATTTTCTATAGAAAATGTATCACAATGGTAAGAACATTTTCTATACAAAATCTACAACAATGGTAAGAACATTTTCTATAGAAAATGTATCACAATGGGAAGAACATTTTCTATAGAAAATGTATCACAATGTGAAGAACATTTTCTATAGAAAATGTATCACAATGTGAAGAACATTTTCTATAGAAAATGTATCACAATGTGAAGAACATTTTCTATAGAAAATGTATCACAATGTGAAGAACATTTTCTATAGAAAATGTATCACAATGTGATGAACATTTTCTATAGAAAATGCGTCACAATGTAAAGAACATTTTCTATAGAAAATGTATCACAATGTGAAGAACATTTTCTATAGAAAATGTATCACAATGTGAAAAAGAAGATTTTCTATAGAAAACTGGTCACAATGTGAGAAAGAAGATTTTCTATAGAAAACGTGTCACAATGTGAAGAACATTTTCTATAGAAAATGTGTCACAATATGAAGAACATTTTCTATTGAAAATTTGTCACAATGTGAAGAAGATTTTCTATAGGAAATGCGTCACGATGTGAAGAAGATTTTCTATAGCAAATTTATCACAATATGAAGCAAATTTTCTATAGAAAATCTGTTACAATGTGAAGCAAATTTCTATAGAAAATATGTCACAATGTAAAGAAAATGTTCTATAGAAAATCTGTCATAATGTAAAGAAAATTTTCTATAAAAAATCTTTTACAAATTCAAGCAAATTTTCTATAGAAAATCTGTAACTATATGAAGAAAACTTTCTATAGAAATAATTCACAATGTGAATCAAATTTTCCATAGAAAATTTGTCACAATGTGAAGTATATTTTCTATAGAAATTCTGTCATAATGTGAAGCAAATTTTCAAAAGAAAATCTGTCACAATGTGAAGTAAATTTTATGTAGAAAATCTGTCACAAAAGGAAGTAAATTTTCTATAGAATATACATATATCACAATGTGAAGCAAATTTTCTATAGGAAATCTGTCACATTCTACTGTGAACCACTCTTATATACATAGATTCATATATTAAAGATTCTTCATATGAACTGATATTCTCAAATTTATCTTAAATTAAAAAAACTCACAACCATAAAACATGTCCTGTTGAGGTTTTGTTGCATAAGTGTTCATTATTTCGGAAATGGGACAAAATTTTTTTGCAAACTCTTTTTCAAAAAAATATTATTTACATTTTTCCAGCATGAATAATAAATGATGAAAGCAACTGACATACATACAAAAATGTTCAAAATGTTCTCCTTTCTCTCTATTTGGCAAAATATATGCTTCTTTTATTCTTTGTTTTTTTTTTTTCATTACAGGTGCCGTGAATGGCTTTGACAGTGGGAAAGTTTGGGATGGTGACAGTATACATCAACAACAACAACAACAACAGCAGCAGCAACAACAGTATTCAACAGATGCAACACAGGGTGGTAGTGGCTCATCATCATCAGCATACAATACAAGTACAGGTTCACCTATGAGACAACGTCTACCTTCACAATCGGGTCTCAATGATTTGAGTGGCAATACACCAGGCATATTTGTTGGTGGTTTAGGTGGCAGTAATATTTACAGCAACAATATACAAACACCCAGTACATTTAATATCGGAAGTGCAGCAAGTGGTGGTAGTAGTATTGGTACTGCTAGTGGAGCTGTTATTAGCAGCAGTAGTGTTGGAGGCAGTGCAGGTTCTATTGGAAGTAGTAGCGGTATTGCAGCGAATCTTACTAGTGGTGGTAGCAGTAGTGGCGGTGGCACTGCAGGCAGTGTTGGTAATACTATTAGCGCTCCAGGCAGTGGATCGAGTGGAGGAGCTGCAGGTGCTGGTCCCAGACGTCAGGGTAGTTTTACGAATGTTTTTTCGAAAATAATTGATGGTATGCCAGCCAGTACAATGTTTTCGAAATTCAAGAGTGTCAATACCCCCGTTACACAACAAACTGTCATCGAAGGTAATCCGATTAAGCAATATTTCGATATTGGCAAACAAGTGGCTTGTGCTGGTCCCGAGTTAGCTTGGAAAATACACGATGGCAGTCGGAAGAGTGATGGGAAGGTGGGTTATTAAAATTTGATTTAAATTATTTTAAATATAATGTGTATGATTTAAGGCGAGTGGTACGAAATTTGAAAAGTTTTGTAAAATTTAAGTTTTTTTGTTTTCTTCTTTATTAATTATTTTTTAGGAATGCTCAATATTTGTGTTTGAGAAAAAAGTTGCCGAAAAATTACACAAACCCAGACGCAAGGAAACAATAACGGAAATTTTAAAAAATTCAGTTAAAAATTTAGAAAGATTTCGACATCCTAAGGCAAGTCTCATAATATTTCAATGTAGTTCTATAATATAAAAAATATGCATGTTTATTATAACCATAATTTTATAAATAAATCATCAAAATATTTATTTTTTTCTTTAGATGCTTCAAATTTATCATACGGTAGAGGAATCTTCAGAAACATTGGCTTTTGCCACCGAACCAATTTTTGCAAGTCTGGCAATATATTAGCGTTTCATGTAAGTTAAGCAAAAATATTTCCAAAATTCATTTAGTATTACTTTTATATACTCTAAACCATAAACCAGGCTATAGGCTACAATATAGACTAGACTATAGACTAGACTATAGACTAGACTATAGACTAGACTATAGACTAGACTATAGACTAGACTATAGACTAGACTATAGGCTAGACTATAGACTAGACTATAGACTAGACTATAGACTAGACTATAGACTAGACTATAGACTAGACTATAGACTAGACTATAGACTAGACTATAGACTAGACTATAGACTAGACTATAGACTAGACTATAGACTAGACTATAGACTAGACTATAGACTAGACTATAGACTAGACTATAGACTAGACTATAGACTAGACTATAGACTAGACTATAGACTAGACTATAGACTAGACTATAGACTAGACTATAGACTAGACTATAGACTAGACTATAGACTAGACTATAGACTAGACTATAGACTAGACTATAGACTAGACTATAGACTAGACTATAGACTAGACTATAGACTAGACTATAGACTAGACTATAGACTAGACTATAGACTAGACTATAGACTAGACTATAGACTAGACTATAGACTAGACTATAGACTAGACTATAGACTAGACTATAGACTAGACTATAGACTAGACTATAGACTAGACTATAGACTAGACTATAGACTAGACTATAGACTAGACTATAGACTAGACTATAGACTAGACTATAGACTAGACTATAGACTAGACTATAGACTAGACTATAGACTAGACTATAGACTATAGACTATAGACTAGACTATAGACTAGACTATAGACTAGACTATAGACTAGACTATAGACTAGACTATAGACTAGACTATAGACTAGACTATAGACTAGACTATAGACTAGACTATAGACTAGACTATAGACTAGACTATAGACTAGACTATAGACTAGACTATAGACTAGACTATAGACTAGACTATAGACTAGACTATAGACTAGACTATAGACTAGACTATAGACTAGACTATAGACTAGACTATAGACTAGACTATAGACTAGACTATAGACTAGACTATAGACTAGACTATAGACTATACTATAGACTAGACTATAGACTAGACTATAGACTAGACTATAGACTAGACTATAGACTAGACTATAGACTAGACTATAGACTAGACTATAGACTAGACTATAGACTAGACTATAGACTAGACTATAGACTAGACTATAGACTAGACTATAGACTAGACTATAGACTAGACTATAGACTAGACTATAGACTAGACTATAGACTAGACTATAGACTAGACTATAGACTAGACTATAGACTAGACTATAGACTAGACTATAGACTAGACTATAGACTAGACTATAGACTAGACTATAGACTAGACTATAGACTAGACTATAGACTAGACTATAGACTAGACTATAGACTAGACTATAGACTAGATTATAGACTAGACTATAGACTAGACTATAGACTAGACTATAGACTAGACTATAGACTAGACTATAGACTAGACTATAGGACTAGACTATAGCTAGACTATAGACTAGACTATAGACTAGACTATAGACTAGACTATAGACTAGACTATAGACTAGACTATAGACTAGACTATAGACTAGACTATAGACTAGACTATAGACTAGACTATAGACTAGACTATAGACTAGACTATAGACTAGACTATAGACTAGACTATAGACTAGACTATAGACTAACTAGACTAGACTATAGACTAGACTATAGACTAGACTATAGACTAGACTATAGACTAGACTATAGACTAGACTATAGACTAGACTATAGACTAACTATAACTAGACTATAGACTAGACATATAGACTAGACTATAGACGAGACCTATAGACTAGACTATAGACTAGACTATAGACTAGACTATAGACTAGACTATAGACTAGACTATAGACTAGACTATACTAGACTATAGACTACTATAGACTAGACTATAGACTAGACTATAGACTAGACTATAGACTAGACTATAGACTAGACTAGAGACTAGACTATAGACTAGACTATAGACTAGGACTATAGACTAGACTATAGACTAGACTATAGACTAGACTATAGACTAGACTATAGACTAGACTATAGACTAGACTATAGTCTAGACTATAGACTAGACTATAGACTAGACTATAGACTAGACTATAGACTAGACTATAGACTAGACTATAGACTAGACTATAGACTAGACTATAGACTAGACTATAGACTAGACTATAGACTAGACTATAGACTAGACTATAGACTAGACTATAGACTAGACTATAGACTAGACTATAGACTAGACTATAGACTAGAATATAGACTAGACTATAGACTAGACTATAGACTAGACTATAGACTAGACTATAGACTAGACTATAGACTAGACTATAGACTAGACTATAGACTAGACTATAGTCTAGACTATAGACTAGACTATAGACTAGACTATAGACTAGACTATAGACTAGACTATAGACTAGACTATAGACTAGACTATAGTCTAGACTATAGTCTAGACTATAGACTAGACTATAGACTAGACTATAGACTAGACTATAGACTAGACTATAGACTAGACTATAGACTAGACTATAGACTAGACTATAGACTAGACTATAGACTAGACTATAGACTAGACTATAGACTAGACTATAGACTAGACATAGACTAGACTATAGACTAGACTATAGACTAGACTATAGACTAGACTATAGACTAGACTATAGACTAGACTATAGACTAGACTATAGACTAGACTATAGACTAGACTATAGACTAGACTATAGACTAGACTATAGACTAGACTATAGACTAGACTATAGACTAGACTATAGACTAGACTATAGACTAGACTATAGACTAGACTATAGACTAGACTATAGACTAGACTATAGACTAGACTATAGACTAGACTATAGACTAGACTATAGACTAGACTATAGACTAGACTATAGACTAGACTATAGACTAGACTATAGACTAGACTATAGACTAGACTATAGACTAGACTATAGACTAGACTATAGACTAGACTATAGACTAGACTATAGACTAGACTATAGACTAGACTATAGACTAGACTATAGACTACACTATAGACTAGACTATAGACTAGACTATAGACTAGACTATAGACTAGACTATAGACTAGACTATAGACTAGACTATAGAGACTATAGACTAGACTATAGACTAGACTATAGACTAGACTATAGACTAGACTATAGACTAGACTATAGTCTAGACTATAGTCTAGACTATAGACTAGACTATAGACTAGACGACGACTATAGACTATAGACTAGACTATAGACTAGACTATAGACTAGACTATAGACTAGACTATAGACTAGACTATAGACTAGACTATAGACTAGACTATAGACTAGACTATAGACTAGACTATAGACTAGACTATAGACTACTAGAGACTAGACTATAGACTAGACTATAGACTAGACTATAGACTAGACTATAGACTAGACTATAGACTAGACTATAGACTAGACTATAGACTAGACTATAGACTAGACTATAGACTAGACTATAGACTAGACTATAGACTAGACTATAGACTAGACTATACTAGACTATAGACATAGACTAGACTATAGACCTATACGATATAGACTAGACTATAGACTAGACTATAGACTATACTATAGACTAGACTATAGACTAGACTATAGACTAGACTATAGACTGACTATAGACTAGACTATAGACTAGACTATAGACTAGACTATAGACTAGACTATAGACTAGACTATAGACTAGACTATAGACTAGACTATAGACTAGACTATAGACTAGACTATAGACTAGACTATAGACTAGACTATAGACTAGACTATGACTAGACTATAGACTAGACTATAGACTAGACTATAGACTAGACTATAGACTAGACTATAGACTAGACTATAGCTAGACTATAGACTAGACTATAGACTAACTATAGACTAGACTATAGACTAGACTAGAGACTAGACTATAGACTAGATATAGACTAGACTATAGACTAGACTATAGACTAGACTATAGACTAGACTATAGACTAGACTATAGACTAGACTATAGACTAGACTATAGACTAGACTATAGACTAGACTATAGACTAGACTATAGACTAGACTATAGACTAGACTATAGACTAGACTATAGACTAGACTATAGACTAGACTATAGACTAGACTATAGACTAGACTATAGACTAGACTATAGACTAGACTATAGACTAGCCTTTAGACTAGGCTATACACTAGTCTAGTCTACAGTCTGACTACTATGTGGACTACTAAGTTTATAACTTATAAAAAGTTCTGAATAAGTCGTGGGGTACCACGGTTTTCTCAATAAAAAAAGTAATGAGAAAAGTACTTTGTTTTGTTTGGTACTTTTTTTTGAAAATGGAATTCATTAAGATAAGGGAAACGAAGCGATGTGCATAATATTATTGCGTTTTTCAATTCATTTACCTTTGAATTGATTCAAAATATGATGATATAATATTTAACATTTAAACAAATAAATCTACTTAATATTGTACTAATAAAGCATATTTAAATAGATTTTCATTATTACCATTTTAATAATAGTTTTAATTCGAAAAACATTATTATGCATAATAAATGTGAATGATTATTTAATTCGATATTCATAGGAATCCAAAACATATGAAAATGTCATCCCACCAAATACTGGCAATAATCAGTCAATGCAACAATCACAAACACCAACGCCCATGAGGCCAACACATGCCAAAGACTATACATTTTTGGATATTGAATTAAAATGTGGATTTTTACAGGTAAATTAAAATAGTAAATTCCACGTGTTTATATAAATATAAATCAATAAATATGTTAATATTCATGCGTTTTTTATTAAATAAACAGTTAATAGAAGCAATAACATTTTTACATTACTCTGGGCATGTTATACATCGGAATATCTGTCCATCCTCAATATTAATTACAAAACGGGGTACCTGGAAATTAGCTGGTTTAGAATTTTTAGGTAATATATGATCGATGTACTACATGTGTAATATATGATCGATGTACATGTGTCCTTCAGTTATCAAAACTAGTTTAAGGAAAATCATGTTTAATTAAATTTGTTTAAGAAAATTGTTTTTAATTTATAGAAAGAATGAATGAGACTGATATAAATGAATCCATCACATGTCAACCGTGGACAACACGCAGTTCAAAAATGGCCCAGCCAAATTTGGATTTTATGCGTAAGTTTAAAGAAGCAATTTTAAAATCTTTAAATTTCATAAAAAAAATATTATTTCTCTTAATTTAATTCTTGATATTTTTCTTATTTTTTTTGATTTCTACTTTCAGCACCTGAAACTCAAATACATTCCAAATGTAGTCTTCTTAGTGACATGTTTTCTTTAGGTTTAGTAATCTGTGCTGTTTTTAACAGAGGACGTCCCATTATCCAAGCAGGCAATATACCAGCCAACTATATTAAACAATTGGAAATGGTAAGTTTCGTATTACCACTCTTCATACAACCAACACTTACACGCTCTCTCCCTTCCGCATCCACCCACTTACTCAATTACTAAGTACCAGTGTCGGTAACAGTTGTCGTTAGCAACAAGTGTTTTTTCTTATTTCTTTTCCTTTACATTTTTACATTTCTATTCTCTAAGTCCTCTAAGAATAAAAAGCTAATTTAATTTTTTTAAGAAATTACAAGAAATGTAAAGCTTCCCAGCAAAACTTTCATTGAAAAGTAATGAGTTAAGTTAAGAAAAACACTTTTCATTGCTACTTCATTAGTATTTTAACTCATAATTTTAGCAAGGTGATGACATTGGTTGACAAGTACTTATCACGCTCACTTACAAATAACTACTTTAATAAGTACTTACAAATAGGGAGTTATATTTATGTAAGTCGTTATAAGACTACTTAAAAGTAAGCAGTAGTCTTTGAAAAGTAAGTGGTTATTTAAGTACAAGTCATTACCGAGAACGTATCTAATTACATATCATTTTTTGCAACAAAAAAAAGTGATGATTTTCTTAGTTTCATATCTTGCAAACCGTTCGGAATTTTGATTTACTCTCTGAGGCTTATATAAACCCTTCACCTTCGTGAGGACCAACATGCCGTGTTGGCCTATCTCACGGTGGTCTTTTTCAACCACTGGCTGAGCTTTGTGACGATTCCACCGCCCCCTTACTCTTCAATGAAGATATCAGCTGGCAATTTTCGTACATGGCTAAGCCGGTCCATGTACAAGCACTTTGCTGGAGTAGTCGGGATATCTAATCTCTTGCCATAGTAGACCCGTTGGGGAAGGACATATATTATGAACAAGCTCAATCTAACCCCGACAAAGGAAAAGGCAAAGACTGGTTAGAGTCAATAGAAAGGGCGTACCCCCCCTCGGGCAACAGCACCGAGAAACTTCCCCGAAGCGTAAAAAGGCATACTTAATCAGTACTAGTCTCCAATATATGGGGACTTTCCCAAACTTTCAACAATTTTTGAATCAGTTCCATTCCCATGATCATAAAGATCTTTCTACGAAATGACAGGCAACTACTGAATATTAACCTGACAATTTCCCAGCATATACTGGCTCCCTACTACACGACCGGTAGGAAATACCGATCGGGTTGAGGAATCCAGCATATGCTGGTCTGTACACAGACCTGTGTCATTTGAATAGAAAATTAGCCAACTCATTATATATAGGGTATATCAACCCTTAAACCAACAATCTCTCCCCGCGAATTTGGGTTTAAACTACAGCCAGTAAGTGGATTCCGAAGGAACCTCAACCAACTGACCAGCCAGGACAAGTCTTGCGGGTAATTGGCCACCCGTAGTGCCAGATTATGTGGTTCTCTGGTTAGACCCCATGTCAAATCATAGCCGAGGAGTGAAGTGACATCACCAGTTTATAGTCCCGGCAGACTACAGGTACTGGTAGCACCTCTTTACCCCGGGATTGCAATACACCATGATTGGACATTACATCATGGAAACATGAGAAGGGTATATAGAAGTTTATCATTCCGTTCGAAATGTCTATAATATAATTTTCCGACACTATAAAGTATATATATTCTGGATCCTTATAGAAGACGAAGTCAATTTAGCCATATCCGTCTGCCTATCCATGTGTATGTTTAAATCAGTTTTCAGAAGATCCCAGATATCTGAGAGATCCGATTTTTCAATAATTCTATCAGACATACGATCCGAAAGAACGAAGATATGAGCAAAAATCTGAGACAATCTCTGAAAATTTCTTCAAAAAATAAGATTTTTCGTTCATGCTCAGACAGAAATAATAAACAAGCGACAATAACAACCTATAAAAAAGTATTTTTTGGTACTTTTTCGTTCTTAAAAAGGTACTTTTTGAATTTTATTTAATATTGAACCTAGAAACAAGAAATTAAGCATTTAGGGGCCGGAGTAGATGATATCCTATAAAAGGGGACCTTTTGGAAATTTTTCCATCTTCAAAAAGTACTTTTTTAATTTTCTTTAATATAGAACCTAGAAACATGAAATTAAGCATTTAGGGACCGGAGTAAGTGATAACCTATAAAAGGGGAGATTTTGGTACTTTTTCTTTCTTCAAAAGGTACTTTTTGAATTTTGTATAATATTGAACCTAGAAACATGAAATTATGCACGTAGGACCCCTAAAAGGTGATAACCTATAAAAAGGGACATTTTGGTACTTTTTCGTTTTTCAAAAAGGTACTTTTGAATTTTCTATAATATTGAACCTAGAAACATGAAATTAAGCATGTAGGGCCCGTAGTAGGCGATAACCTATAAGAGGGAATTTTTTGGTACTTTTTCGTTCTTCTAAAGGTATTTTTTGAATTTTCTATAATATTGAACCTAGAAACATGAAATTAAGAATGTAGGCCTGCAGTATGTGATAACCTATAAAAGAGGACATTTTGGTACTTTTTCGTTCTTTTAAAGATACTTTTTGAATTTTCTATAATATTGAACCTAGAAACATGAAATTAAGAATGTAGGCCCGCAGTAAGTGATAACCTATAAAAGGGGAACATTTTGGTACTTTTTCGTTTTTCAAAAGGTACTTTTTGAATTTTGTATAATATTGAACCTAGAAACATGAAATTAAGAATGCAGGGCCCGGAGTAAGTAATAACCTATAAAATGGATTTTTTTGGTACTTTTTCGTTCTTCAAAAGGTACTTTTTGTATTTTCTATAATATTGAACCTAGAAACATGAAATTAAGTATGTAAGGCCCGCAGTAGGTGATGACCTACAAAAGGGAATTTTTCGTTCTTCTAAAGATACTTTCTGAATTTTCTATAAGATTCGGTCAACCGAATATAGAATTCTTACTTGTTTCATTTTAAGTGCAAAGTTTTACATTATGCAATTACACTGCTTTTATTAACGACACCTGTACGTATACGTGTTAATGATTTATTGATATTACAAATATTAAGTATACGCCGAAGTTAGAGAAGCACATTTTTTCGTTTGTATTAATGTTTGTAACACCCAAAAATATTGCTCACCCACCTTTAAGTAAACCAATTGGCTCAGAATCACTTTCTTAGTCGATTAGGGTATGTCCGTCTGTCTGTGTGTCCAGGATGCAATTTTCGAGCTGATTTGATGAAAGTTGGCACATACTTTTCTCTTGGACCGATTTCAACCTATTGAAAACGATAGGCCCATACTTGCCCCTGCTCCTGTATAACACCTATTCCGAAAAATCACTTTTTTTCAACAAATTGTTAAAATATTTCGGAATTAAGACAAAGTACTACTTAAATGCTTTATTATGAAAAATAAACCACATTTTAAACATACTACTCGCTGGTGTAGGACATCATATGGTCGACCATGACCGACTTATACATTCTTACTTGTTTTTAATATTTAATTGTCATTTTTATAAAGTTCCATTTATAATATTATACAAGAACACCTTAATTTAGTTTCAAACTTCTGTTGAAACTTATGCCAACTTAATCAAAAGTTAAATTTGAAATATAAATTAAGAAAAATTTTAAACAAGAACGAAAGCAAAATCAAATCAAATAAAGTAAACTTAATCTAATGATTTGCTTAGCTTTTTGTCAGTGTTCAAAATAAAAGTGAAAAAAAGTTTAAATACGACAATATATATTTAATTTTAGAACATAAAATAATTTGAAATTTGTTTATTTAATTGACTGCAATAAGCCAAAATGGCGGCTTTAAATAATTTAGCATTTTAAGTATTTTTAAGAAATATTGCATTTGTTTAGTAACCCTCGTTATGGCAGCATTGCATAAGTTTTTTTTTTTTTTTTTTTTTTTTTTTTTTTTGAATAATAAATTTACATAATTTTAAATCTGTGTTAAAAATATTGTTAGTCTGTCTGTTTGAAAATAAGTACTTACTTGTATTTATTTATTTAGTTATAAATTGTATAAACTTTTAAATAAAACTTTAAATTTAACTTCTTTTAAGTAAATGTTTTTATTTTATGATAAAGTTTTTGTTACCGCCAACTAAATAAAAAGAGACTAAATAATTTTGTGGATTCTTAACAAAAATTTATCAAATAGTTAACTGAATCCCTTGATATATATTTTTGAAAGTTTTTTGTTTGGTTTCTTATATTTTTGACAAATAAACAACTTAAATTTTTAGCTCAATATAGAAAAGGCTTATGGAAAATTGCTAAAGAAAACAAATATTCAGCAAGTTTATTATCAAAAAGTTGATGACTTCTTTATTCTGTTTTTGGCACATCGTTGTATACTTACATATATTCGGGTGCTAAAGGGCTAGTATTGATATCACCACCCCCTCTGGCATATCTTTTAAACTGTTGCAAATATATCAGTCATAATTAAATTTTGCACAAGTTATGGACTAGGGTTCTATAGTTGAACGAAAAGTCGATTTTTCGACTTTTTGCATTTAGTTAAAAGTCGATTTTTCGACTTTTCGACTTTTTTCATTTAATTAAAAGTCGACTTTTCGACTTTTAGTATATTATAAATAGTAGACTTTTCGACTTTTTCCGACTTTTCGACTTTTTTCAACTTTATCCAACTTTTCGACTTTTTCCGACTTTTTGACTTTTTCGAGTTTTTCCGACTATTTTAAAGTTTTTGACTTTTTTTTCACTTTTTTAAAATTTTTGACTTTTTTCTACTATTTTCGAGTTTTCGACTTTTTCCGACTTTTTTCGACTTTTTCGACTTATCGACTTTTTTCGACTTTTCAACTTTTTCCAACTTTTCGACTTTTTTCTACTTTTTCCGACTTCTCGAATTTTTTCGACTTTTTGACTATTTTCGACTATTTTTTTACTTTTTCGAGTTTTTCCGACTATTTTAAAGTTTTTTACTTTTTTTCCACTTTTTTAAAATTTTTGACTTTTTTCTACTATTTTCGATTTTTCCGACTTTTCGACTTTTTTCAACTTTTTCCAACTTTTCGACTTTTTTCTACTTTTTCCGACTTCTCGAATTTTTTCGACTTTTTGACTATTTTCGACTATTTTTTGACTTTTTCGAGTTTTTCCGACTATTTGAAAGTTTTTGACTTTTTTTCCACTTTTTTAAAATTTTTGACTTTTTTCTACTATTTTCGAGTTTTCGACTTTTTTCGACTTTTCGACTTTTATTTACAAAGTCGACTTTTCGACTTTTTCATAGACGATAGTCGAGTTATCGACTTTTTTGGAACAAAGTAGTCGACTTCGACTTTTCGACTTCTTTCGACAAAAAGTCGATTGTTCGATTATTCGAAAGTCGATTTATAGAACCCTATTATGGACCCAGATATGGCGAAAATAAAGCCAGATTTTGTTCTAGACCCTATATATGTAAGAGTCCCTTCAGAAGAAGACTTTAACGTTCATTACCGGGAACCATAATCTCCCTATCAAATCTCAAGGAGATCAATTCGGTCATTGTGATTTCGTGACTCTATAATACACAAAGGAAAAAACAGGTAGAAAAATACCTGATACAATCCGTTGTCAAAAGTAAGCTCACCACGTTTGTTAACATTTAGACAATGGATGTGTATAGAATGTAAATAACACGCAGTTATCATTTTGACAACCACCGTTGTCATTTTTGCAACACATCGTTATCATTACAGCAACGCATTGTTGTCATTTCGATTACTCTTTATGCCATTTCGACAACGCCACGTTCTATTTGACAACATAGCGTTGTCACTTTGATAACACATCGTTTACACTCAGAATAAATATTAAAAAAAAATTAATTTAGTTAGCCGCCACCAGTCGTAGATCGAATATGCTTTTATGATTCGACTACCCTTCATTTTCACCACCTGCAGTTATCGTTTAACTGGTAGTTATTCTTCCAGTTAGGGCAATTTTTGTATGAGAACTGTCAATATAAAGTTAAAAAATAACTATACATTGTGAAAGTGGTAGTACGTCATGTATTATTTATTTATTTTTTTTTTTGTTAATTTGACAACCATCCGTACATAATTTGACAACCATCCATACATAATTTGACAACGAACGTTTTTGAAAGATTATAAACACTTTGGTGGCAATTTAGTAGCAAGCGTGTAAAATTTTAAAACGTATTTATTCTATATCCTTATATACAACCAAGACGATTTTATGATGTCCTTTTGCTGAAATCAACAAGCAATAGAGGTCGTGGCACTTCCATTATGAATTAAACACAAAAATTCGTATATCAGGTAAACTATGGGATGTAGAATTTGTAAAATTTTACAAGTTTGACATCCATGTAAACATTTGGGTAATAATTTGGCAGTTTAACAATAGGGGGCGTGTCACCACCCATATGAATTCAATATCAAAATGAGTATAACTGGGAAACCGTTAGAGCTGGAATCCTCAAATTTTGCACGAGCAACACTAAAATACATATAAACATTTGGAAAGAATGGCTGACCATACAATAATACCCACATGAATTTAAAATTGTAAAGGGTTATTTACTTTCATATATTGTTTTAAGGGTAGCGAAGTACACTGGGTATTTCTAGTGAACAAATTAATTTCAGAAAATTAAATTTCAAACATACTATTTGTTGTCCAAATAGTAGCATAATACTGTGCCAAATACGATAAAAATAGAAAAACCGCTTTTCTAAACACCACATTTTTAAATTAAACACCCAATTACACAAAGCTAATTAATTACTCACAATTGCTCGCCCATAAATAAGTACATGTAGTGCAAAAATAAGACTATTACTTATATATAGACGAATAGAACAATTCTATTAAGTATACTTGTACAATGAACAACAACAGCAACAACAACAATCTGTTGCTCATTTGTCTGTGCGTCAAGTTTAAATCAAAATTCCTAGTCAACAAATTGTAGTAGTTATTTATAGCAATAAAATCCGCTACACTTCTAACTCAATAAACATTTGAAATGAAATCCGCTTTCAACTAATAAATCGGCTTAAATCATTGGTTGTCATCTAAATTTCATTGTTGTCACCTGTAGCATTAACATCATGACAACCAGCAAGCTGGACTGTGAGCGTATTAGACGGATGGATTAGTTGTTATTTATAGAAGTTTTCTTAACTCTTTGCCCTTAGTAAAGAGGAAAAAAGTAGATAAAGCAACTGCAAATGTTTGCTTTTTTGATAAATGAAGATTTAATATTTAATTCTACAATAAAATATTAAAGCAGATTTCTACAAATATTTTTAAAATTTATTATTATTTTTTAAAATTTATAAAACAAACTTATTTAGAACTAACTTACTAATATTTATGTCTACAAAACAAGTATACCTGTTGTTAACTGTTTAAACAATTGTAAAAGTGTTAATCACATAAATGTCACTTTGACATTTACACACACTAACACTCAAATACACACACGCACTCACAAACATATAAATAAACTTTTCAACTACCACTATCTCTGTTCATCTTAAAAACTTATACACTCTCATACTATATACTAGCACAATTTTCCTTATCATCATCTGTTTTATATTAAGAATCCTTAGAAGTTATTTAATCAATTATCCATACACCTTTTAAATTACTAATGACTTTTAAATAAATGTCTTCTTGTCTTTCTTTGTTTGTCTGGCGTTTTGTCTTGTTTTTATTTTCTTACGAACAATTGTGTTCTATATGCATGAACACTTATTCCGCCCACACATTTAGTTGGATGATAATGTACAAAAAATGTTACCAAGAGTTCCAGTGCCATTGCAAGAAGCCACATCACGTCTAGTAAATCGAGATCCAACCGCAAGACCAACAGCCCAACTGTTACAATTGATTAAGTACTTTGTGTAAGTATAAAAGTGAAATTTACGACTACTGTCTATTTTTACCTTATTTACTTCTATATATGTACATATGTATGTATATGTACATATGTACAAAAACGTTAACAAATATGTACTTACAAAAATATATATGGTTTAACAAAAAACTTTATAAATTAGGGTTCTCCAGAACCCTTGATTAGCCTATTATTTAAGGTGTAATGTACCCACCATCCATAAAGAGGATTTTGTCGTTTTACTTTTCAGAACATGAAAATATAGACCCCAAACCCACAAATGCATATAGAAATAGTGTCCCAGAATACACAGAACGAACGAACGAAACGAACGAACGAACGAACGAACGAAGAAACGAACGAACGAACGAACGAACGAACGAACGAAGAACGAACGAACGAAACGAACGAACGAACGAACGAACGAACGAACGAACGAACGAAGAACGAACGAACGAACGAACGAACGAACGAACAACGAACGAACGAACGAAACGAACGAACGAACGAACGAACGAACGAACGAACGAACGAACGAACGAACGAACGAACGAAACGAACGAACGAACGAACGAACGACGAACGAACGAACGAACGAACGAACGAACGAAACGAACGAACGAACGAACGAACGAACGAACGAACGAAACGAACGAACGAACGAAACGAACGAACGAACGAACGAACGAACGAACGAACGAACGAACGAACGAACGAACGAAACGAACGAAGAACGAACGAACGAACGAAGAACGAACGAACGAACGAAGAACGAACGAACGAAACGAACGAACGAACGAAGAACGAACTAACTACTACTACTAACTAACTAACTAACTAACGAACTACTAACTAACTAACGAACTACTAACAATAACTAACTAACTAACTAACTAACTACTAAATAAAACTAACTAACTAACTAACTAACCTAACTAACTAACTAACTACTAAAACTAACTAACTAACTAACTAACTAACTAACTACTAACTAACTATAAACTAACTAACTAACTACTAACTAACTTAACTAACGAACTAACTAACTAACTAACTAACTAACGACTAACTAACTAACTAACTAACTAACTAACGAACTACTAACTAACTAACTAACTAACTAACTAACTAACTAAACTAACTAACTAACGAACTAACTAACTAACTAACTACTAACTAACTAAACTAACTAAACTAACTAACTACTAACTCTAATGCTAACTAACTAACTAACTAACTAACTAAATACTAACTAGGCAACTAACTAACTAACTAACTAACTAACTAACTAACTAACTAAACTAACTAACTAACTAACTAACTAACAACTAACTAACTAACTAACTAACACTAACTAACTAACTAACTAACTAACTACCTAACTAACTATCTAACTAACTAACTAACTAGAGGTGACGATGGATCCCAATGTGTGTATTCAATAAAACGTGTCCCTCTGGAATTAGGTAAATTGTTGACGTTTTTTGCATTGGTCTGGTTAATTTCCTCCATTTCCCTTCTATTTATACCTCGTTCAGGGCTGATAAGTCTCATGTGGCCTGATGACGCAAAGCTTAACTCCTGAAGAGTTAAGGCTCTCTCAGAGTCCGGTTAAGGTTCTCTCAGAGTCCAAAATAGTCTTAGATCACCAGATATAGGGCGTAGTCTTTTACCTTAGAACTGTCGATAAATATGTGAACCTCTATGTATGGGGAGCCATATTTTTAAAATCCTGTTTACACATGCCATTATTGCGCTGACTTCTGAATGTTTGTAATGTAATTAGGTAGGCGGTAGTATGATTTTTACTATGATATCTGTAGGGAAAGTCGAAAATGCATATAATATCCTGATTAGAAGTATAGTCTTCAGCACTGCCGGGTAATGCTCAAAATACCAAACAATACAACAACAGAATGATAAGCCATTAAACGTAAAAAATATTAAAAAAAAAAAACTAAAACTAACCAAACTTTTTTAAGTAATTTGATATAAAAGTTTGGTTTTTGTGTTTTCATTATTATGAAATATGTACCAATAAACAAGAGAAATAAATTGAATTGAAAATAATATATACAGAGTAAAATGGACTTTAATTGAAATTTGAAATGTGAATATAAAATATGCCTCAATAAATGGCACAAATATTTAAAAAAAATAAAAAAAATGTGCAATAAAATGGCAAATAAATAAAATTGCATTAAAATACACTAGTATTTAAAATTAAAATTAAGTTTCACAATTTAAATCCTAAACATTTCCTTAACTTTCCTAATAGTTTTAAAGCCATTTATTTTAATGTCATGCTACTAATAAATTTGTAACATTATTAACATTATAAGAAAACCATTTTATTATACAATTTTTTTCCATCTGTTAATATAGAGACAAAAAAGTATAGAGAAAACTTTAAAATATTAACTATGTACGTATGTATGTATATTCAATAACGTTTTCTAATGCAATTGCATTTGTGTGAACTGCTTCCGCTTCCGACTGTAAGTGAACATTGTTGTTATGTTTTGCATTGCTTTGTTGTTTTCCTCTCTACTATTTCATTGTAGAAAATAACAATAATACCAGCTATAAGTACATATTTATTTAGATTCTAGAACAAAACAAAATAAAAAAAAACTTTTTCTAGTTTTATTTTTAAGAAAATTAAAAAAAGTCTGTAGATATTTAAAAACTGACTCGTGAATATAATAATGTTTTTGTTTTATATAATTTTTAAATTACAAAAACCATCTTTTAAATTTAACAATTTTAAAAACATGGTAATTTTTAAAGTCTCACTTTTTACATTAAGCATAATAACTTTATTTTATAAATTAAAAGCAATTATTAAAAAAAAAAAAATTCTACTCTTTATCATTCCCATCACTCTAATCTCCCCACACCTTATCATTTATTTTAGTGATCCGGCGGTAAATGCCCTCAAGTTTCTTGATGTGGTTAACATGAAGGATACATCACAAAAATCCCAATTTTATAAAGTCACATTAATGGAAAGCATGCCGCTGATACCCAAGGTAAATTGTGCAAAAATATGTATTTGTGTATGTATATGTAGTACTAACATAACGAAAAATAAAAACACAAAAAAAGCAGGAAAGAAAAAATAAATGAACACAAGAAGAATTATTAAGCATTAAAAAATATAAGTACACATCTATTCACACACACACACAATCATACATATGGATGCAAACATTTATAGAGTTCCAGCAGTTTTGTAAGAAGTCCTTTTTAGTTAGTATTCCCCATCTGGCGGTCCAGATTTTAGTTAGTAAGTGAGTAAGTTAGTAAGTTAGTAAGTGAGTAAGTTAGTAAGTTAGTAAGTTAGTTAGTTAGTAAGTTAGTAATTTAGTAAGTTAGTAAGTTAGTAAGTTAGTATGTTAGTAAGTTAGTAAGTTAGTAAGTTAGTAAGTTAGTAAGTTAGTAAGTTAGTAAGTTAGTAAGTTAGTAAGTGAGTAAGTTAGTAAGTTAGTTAGTTAGTAAGTTAGTAAGTTAGTAAGTTAGTAAGTTAGTAAGTTAGTAAGTTAGTAAGTTAGTAAGTTAGTAAGTTAGTAAGTTAGTAAGTTAGTAAGTTAGTAAGTTAGTAAGTTAGTAAGTTAGTAAGTTAGTAAGTTAGTAAGCTAGTAAGTTAGTAAGTTAGTAAGTTAGTAAGTTAGTAAGTTAGTAAGTTAGTAAGTTAGTAAGTTATTAAGTTATTAAGTTAGTAAGCTAGTAAGTTAGTATGTCAGTAAGTTAGTAAGTTAGTAAGGTAGTTAGTTAGTAAGTTAGTAAGTTAGTAAGTTAGTAAGTTATTAAGTTAGTAAGCTAGTAAGTTAGTATGTCAGTAAGTTAGTAAGTTAGTAAGGTAGTTAGTTAGTAAGTTAGTAAGTTAGTAAGTTAGTAAGTTAGTAAGTTAGTAAGTTAGTAAGTTAGTAAGTTAGTAAGTTAGTAAGTTAGTAAGTTAGTAAGTTAGTAAGTTATTAAGTTAGTAACTTAGTAACTTACTAAGTTATTAAGTTAGTAAGTTATAAGGAAAATACTGAAAATACTGTCTAAAAGTAATACATTCAACACTTTCTAAACTTCTGGGTACTGGCTGCAAACAAAAAAGGATTTAATTTCAGTACAACCGGATATTAAAACAGAAGCACACGAAAAAACCAACAAAATGGGGAAGGAGCAACAAGAACAACATTGCTACCGCCAAAACACTTTGCACCACAAAAAGTGTACATGAAAGTTTCTATTCGTTGGTTTATCAACATACCCTCTACACAAGGGAAAACTATGTTAAGTTTGAGGTTTGGTTTGTATTCAGATCCCATATAAGGGCGGTACCTGTTAATTACTTATTAATCACTTTAAATACTAAATTGCTCCATCAAATCCTGTAGACTATAAACCATAACTTCCATTGAGATAACCGTTCAAATTCAAGTCCCCATAAAAATACCACTTTAATAACTTTAACAACTGGTGCAGGTTATCATAAAGTCAGGCAATACCGATTATATTTTCCTTATATTTTAACTTCATGCCACAGGTTACTGCTGCGTTAACAAACTCTATGTACATATACACACTCTCATATATACATACATATGTACTACCTGTATACGTTCAATAAACACACAATCCCCACTTTGATTAGAACGCCACTTATTTTTCAATTTAACCCCCAAAAAAAAGACTCAAATAATAAATCGATAATAATACCAAATAAATTGAAAGAAGTTTAAATTTTTAGGTAAACGTAAATATTTGATAATTTTTATTTAATTTTAAGTAAAGGTATTTTCAAAAATATTTTTTTTGTTTGCCAACAACATAATCCCTGATAATTTGGGGTTTCTTACTAAATAAATACACTTTTATGTTGATAATTGATATCATGCCCTAAGGTTGTCTGGATTCGAGTAAAATTTTTGGAATATTCTTATATCATAAAGTAAAATGAAACAATTTAAATTTGTTCCAGTAATGATTTAAATATTACGTTGGTCAAGTTTTTTTTTTTTTTTTAAATAAGTAAAAGAGAAAAATATGTTTTGTTAATTTTGTTTAAAGGGAAGATTTGAAACATTTAAATTTTACTAAGTAAACTTGTTTAAGTTTTATTAGAATACAATCCATACTCATTCATTTAAATTTCGTTTACAGAAATTGTGGTGGCAAAATCTTTGGCCTATGCTGCAGTCGGAAATTAGCAATGGCGAAGTGTTGGCAGCAGTTTTACACCCTGTCCTCACTCTTTTGCAGGAATCTTCGAAAACTGAATACGAAGCTGTTATGGCACCAACTATGAAGTAAGTTCTTTTTCTCTCATTTCTAGTCTAGTCTATAGTCTAGTCTATAGTCTAGTCTGTAGTCTAGTCTATTGTCTAGTCTATAGTCTAGTCTGTAGTCTAGTCTATAGTATAGTCTAGTCTAGTATATAGTCTAGTCTATAGTCTAGTCTATAGTCTAGTCTATAGTCTAGTCTATAGTCTAGTCTATAGTCTAGTCTATAGTCTAGTCTATAGTCTAGTCTATAGTCTAGTCTATAGTCTAGTCTATAGTCTAGTCTATAGTCTAGTCTATAGTCTAGTCTATAGTCTAGTATAGTCTAGTCTATAGTCTAGTCTATAGTCTAGTCTATAGTCTAGTCTATAGTCTAGTCTATAGTCTAGTCTATAGTCTAGTCTATAGTCTAGTCTATAGTCTACTAGTCTATAGTTAGTCTATAGTCTAGTCTATAGTCTAGTCTATAGTCTAGTCTAGTCTAGTCTATAGTCTAGTCTATAGTCTAGTCTATAGTCTAGTCTATAGTCTAGTCTATAGTCTAGTCTATAGTCTATAGTCTAGTCTATAGTCTAGTCTATAGTCTAGTCTATAGTCTAGTCTATAGTCTAGTCTATAGTCTAGTCTATAGTCTAGTCTATAGTCTAGTCTATAGTCTAGTCTATAGTCTAGTCTATAGTCTAGTCTATAGTCTAGTCTATAGTCTAGTCTATAGTCTAGTCTATAGTCTAGTCTATAGTCTAGTCTATAGTCTAGTCTATAGTCTAGTCTATAGTCTAGTCTATAGTCTAGTCTATAGTCTAGTCTATAGTCTAGTCTATAGTCTAGTCTATAGTCTAGTCTATAGTCTAGTCTATAGTCTAGTCTATAGTCTAGTCTATAGTCTAGTCTATAGTCTAGTCTATAGTCTAGTCTATAGTCTAGTCTATAGTCTAGTCTATAGTCTAGTCTATAGTCTAGTCTATAGTCTAGTCTATAGTCTAGTCTATAGTCTAGTCTATAGTCTAGTCTATAGTCTAGTCTATAGTCTAGTCTATAGTCTAGTCTATAGTCTAGTCTATAGTCTAGTCTATAGTCTAGTCTATAGTCTAGTCTAGTCTAGTCTATAGTCTAGTCTATAGTCTAGTCTAGTCTAGTCTAGTCTACACTATCTATGGACTGGTCTAGCCTATTAACTAGACTCTGAACCAATATAACATAGGAAATTTTTGAGAGACTTATGGACTTTAAAAAACATCCTGAAAATGCTTGGAAACTGGTACTACTCACTAAACAGACTTTTAATAATTTTATCTGACATAACTTTAGATATTCAAATTTAATTTAATATGTTTTTTCATTTAAATACTTATTTAAAATCAAACTAAGCATTTCTGTTACAAAAATATATCTTTTCATTTCGATTTAAGAATCATTTTAAATGGACCCAAATCTATACAAGCAACTGTTACTTTACTAGAGAATTTACATTTGATTATTGATAAAACACCAACAGAGGATGTCACTACGGATATTATGCCAATGTTATTTGCATCCTTTGAAAGTTCCACCATACAAGTGCAGGTAAGTTAGATATCAGATGCAGTAGTTTTATCACAGAAAGACACATCATTATACAAACATACATACATACATAGATCTCTGAATATTCGTTTGAAAATAGTACATTTAAAGATTACAAATAAAATGTATAGTTGTTATAAAAAGGTTATATGTATGTATAAAATGCAAAATACTATACATACGTAGTTATACAAGTAGTTACAAATATCAATATTTCACCTTTTAGAATTTGCAGAAAATGTTATTTTTATATATTTACCAGCATTTACTCATTCATATACATATATTTTATGAGTATAAATGTCTTTGCTACATTTATTTCACTTGTTGTAAATAATAATAATTTATTTTTTTCCACATTTTATTTTTATTTTACATTTGCATTCAAGTCTTGTAAACTTTCATATTTTTATGCAATTTATTCATATCTACATAGATATTAAATTCTTTTTCATGATGTAATATAAAAATGATGTAAATTTCTAAGGATAGTTTTCAATAAATACTTAACCTTTGAAAGGTTGTTCCCACATTTAAGCATATTTAAGATGTGATTTAAATGTGAATTAAAGCTTACTAAATAAAGTATTTCAGAATAAAACCTAGATTTCAAAGGATTTGATAGATCAGATTTTAATGAAGATTCTTTCTAATGTATTGAATTTTGACCTTGTAAATGAACATTTATCATCATTATAACTACATAGCTTACTAACTTACTAACTTACTAACTTACTAACTTACTAACTTACTAACTGACTAACTTACTAACTTACTAACATACTTACTTACTAACTTACTAACTTACTAACGTACTAACGTACTAACTTACTAACTAACTAACTTACTAACTTACTAACTTACTAACTCACTAACTTACTAACCTACTAACTTACTGACTTACTAACTGACTAACTCACTAAACTTACTAACTTACTAACTGACTAACTGACTAACTCACTAACTTACTAACTTACTAACTTACTAACTTACTAACTTACTAACTTACTAACTTACTAACATACTAACATACGAACATACGAACATACTAACTTACTAACTGACTAACTTACTAACTTACTAACTTACCAATTACTAACTTACCAACTTCCTAACGGACAACTCGAACGACTAACGACAACTACGGAGGGACTAACTACGCACACGAACGAACTAACGAATAACTGACGAACGGACGAAACGAACGGACGAACGACAACTGGACGAATACGAACTGACGAAACGAGAACTAACAAACGACGAAGACGAAGTAATAACTTACTAACTTACTAACTTACTAACTTACCAAACATAACTTACCAACTTCCAACTTACTAACTTTCTAACTTACACTTACTAACACTAACTTACTAACTTACTAACTTAACTACTACTTACTAACACTAACTAACTAACTTACTAACTTCCTAACTACTAACTTACTAACTTTCTAACTTACTAACTTACTGATTCACTAACTTACTCACTTACTAACTAACTAACTTACTAACTTACTAACTACTAACTTACTAACTTACTAACTACTAACTTACTAACTTACTAACTTGCTAACTTACTAACTTACTAACTTACCAACTTACTAACTTACTAACTTACTAACTTACTTATTTACTTACTAACTTACTGACTAACTAACTTTCTAACTTACTAACATACTAACTTACTAACTTACTAACTTACTAACTTACTAACTTACTAACTTACTAACTTACTAACTTACTAACTTACTCACTTACTAACTTACTAACTTACTTACTAACTTACTAACTTACTAACATACTAACTTACTAACTTATTAACTTACTAACTTACTAGCTTACTAACGTACTAACTTACAAACTTACTACTTATTAAGTAACTACCTTAACTAAAAAACTATTTTTTTAAGTGGCAAGAAAATTCTCTACGTCATATGTATCCATTTGTCTTTTCCACTGATGCAAATTATATCTTATCCTTTTTATTATGATTTTAAAGAAAATGTTCTATTTTTCAGCGTCTTGTTAGCACATGTCATAAACAGACAGCATTTCAAATATTTCAGACTTCAATGACTTTTTAATCACAGTCAGATTATATGAATAAAAGGTCTGTTATGACAGACATAAAATTACTATTCAGTACATTTGCATAAATATCTGTTTCTACTTTTACGATGTCTGTCAAGTTTTCAACAGATGAAAACAAAATACAATTCATTATTATTCACAAATTCATCAATAATTCTATTTGGTATTTTTTTTTTTTTTTTTTTTTTTTCATTTGCCCCCCCAAAAAAGGGTTTGTTTTCTTTTTCTTCGCTCAGCAGGGAATTTACAAGGTGTTTTGTAGCAAATAAAGGATTAAATATTGATTTTTTGTTTTACATTGTAATTTAAGTTGTAATTCGAAAACATTTTATTCAAATTTTCGACCCAAAAATATGCTCACCTTTAATAAATTAAACCCTTTTCGATTGCCAGATTTAAGTGTCTGACTTGCACCTTTGACTACAATTTAATTTATTTATAATTTGCATTTTATTTAGAAATTTGGCTGTTTTGTATCTATTCTAATTGCAGCATTCATAAACGTTTAATAAAGTTACCAATAGTAAATATGTATTTTTTTATAACGATTTTTTTATTCTAGAATGCTGCGGTAGTTGCGGTTACAAATGTTTATGACAATATTACAGAAGCGTCAATTAAACGTATGGTTTTGCCTAAAGTTAAATCGGTTTTCGAAAAGAATCTCACCGATCCCAAAATTGTACAAAATGTATTGATTTGTGTAGAAAGTCTGATGGACAGAATGGATAAACCAGAGGTGAGTATCAATTAAAAATATTCCAATTCTGTTAAAATATTAACAATTTATGTAAAGCATGAAAATACATTTAAATGCGTAAAACTCTTAACAAATATTACTGGTCTTTATCGCACTTAAATTTATTAAATACAATTTTTCAAAGATTATAATCATTTAATAAATAACTTTTTAATTGCTTTCCTGTCCATTATGTTCGGTTTGCTTTAATCATTAATGCAACGTTTTATGTGTAAATTTTTATTTCAAGGTAACGGAAGAAATTTTATCGATACTTGCTGGTGTGGAAATACCAGATCCAGATTTAATAATGCGTTCTGTGCGTAAGTATAATTTTCTTAAATTTTCTCTTCATACAAATACTCATATTATTCGTCGAAGTGTTAATGCATGTTTCAGGAATGGAAAAGTTGATATGTTTGTTTATTGCTTGTTAAATTTTTAAATTTAAAAGGGGGCCAAAATACAAAACTATAGACTCAATGATAGTTTATTCTATAGACTAGTCTATAGTCTAGTCTATAGAGTAGTTTGTAGTCTAGTCTGTAGTGTAGTCTATAGTCTAGTCTATAGCCTAGTCTGTAGTCTAGTCTATTGTATAGTCTATAGCCTAGTATATAGTCTAGTCTATAGCCTAGTATATAGTCTAGTCTATAGCCTAGTATATAGTCTAGTCTATAGCCTAGTATATAGTCTAGTCTATAGCCTAGTCTATAGCCTAGTCTATAGTCTAGTCTATAGTCCTAGTCTATAGTCTAGTCTAAAGTCTAGCCTATAGTCTAATCTATAGTCTAGCCTATAGTCTAGTCTATAGTCTAGTCTATAGTCTAGTCTATAGTCTAGTCTATAGTCTAGTCTATAGTCTAGTCTATAGTCTAGTCTATCGTCTAGTCTATAGTCTAGTCTATAGTCTAGTCTATAGTCTCGTCTATAGTCTAGTCTATAGTCTAGTCTATAGTCTAGTCTATAGTCTAGTCTATAGTCTAGTCTATAGTCTAGTCTATAGTCTAGTCTAGTCTATAGTCTAGTCTATAGTCTAGTCTATAGTCTAGTCTATAGTCTAGTCTAGTCTATAGTCTAGTCTATAGTCTAGTCTATAGTCTAGTCTATAGTCTAGTCTATAGTCTAGTCTATAGTCTAGTCTATAGTCTAGTCTATAGTCTAGTCTATAGTCTAGTCTATAGTCTAGTCTATAGTCTAGTCTATAGTCTAGTCTATAGTCTAGTCTATAGTCTAGTATATAGTCTAGTCTATAGTCTAGTCTATAGTCTAGTATATAGTCTAGTCTATAGTCTAGTATATAGTCTAGTCTATAGTCTAGTCTATAGTCTAGTCTATAGTCTAGTCTATAGTCTAGTCTATAGTCTAGTCTATAGTCTAGTCTATAGTCTAGTCTATAGTCTAGTCTATAGTCTAGTCTATAGTCTAGTCTATAGTCTAGTCTATAGTCTAGTCTATAGTCTAGTCTATAGTCTAGTCTATAGTCTAGTCTATAGTCTAGTCTATAGTCTAGTCTATAGTCTAGTCTATAGTCTAGTCTATAGTCTAGTCTATAGTCTAGTCTATAGTCTAGTCTATAGTCTAGTCTATAGTCTAGTCTATAGTCTAGTCTATAGTCTAGTCTATAGTCTAGTCTATAGTCTAGTCTATAGTCTAGTCTATAGTCTAGTCTATAGTCTAGTCTATAGTCTAGTCTATAGTCTAGTCTATAGTCTAGTCTATAGTCTAGTCTATAGTCTAGTCTATAGTCTAGTCTATAGTCTAGTCTATAGTCTAGTCTATAGTCTAGTCTATAGTCTAGTCTATAGTCTAGTCTATAGTCTAGTCTATAGTCTAGTCTATAGTCTAGTCTATAGTCTAGTCTATAGTCTAGTCTATAGTCTAGTCTATAGTCTAGTCTATAGTCTAGTCTATAGTCCAGTCTATAATCTAGTCTATAATCTAGTCTATAATCTAGTCTATAGTCTAGTCTATAGTCTAGTCTATAGTCTAGTCTATAGTCTAGTCTATAGTCTAGTCTATAGTCTAGTCTATAGTCTAGTCTATAGTCTAGTCTATAGTCTAGTATATAGTCTAGTCTATAGTCTAGTCTATAGTCTAGTCTATAGTCTAGTCTTTAGTCTAGTCTATAGTCTAGTCAATAGTCTAGTCTGTAGTCTAGTCTATAGTCTAGTCTATAGTCTAGTCTATAGTCTAGTCTATAGTCTAGTCTATAGTCTAGTCTATAGTCTAGTCTATAGTCTAGTCTATAGTCTAGTCTATAGTCTAGTCTATAGGCCAGACTTTAATCTGGTCTATAATCCATACTATAGTCTAGTCTAAAGTTCAGACCATAATCTGCTCTACAGTCAGACTATAATCTAGTCTTTTGTCCAGACTTTAATCTAGACTAATTTTCAGACTATAATCTAGTCTCAAGTGCAGACTATACTCTAATCTATGGTCTAGTCTAGAGATTGGACTATGGACCAATCTGGACTATAGTCTTGTCCATAGTCTGGTCTAAAGACCAAGGTATGGTCTAGTCTATAATCCACACTATTGTCTATTCCAAAGTCCACACTATAGTCTAGTCGATAGAATAAATTACATAAAAATCAACTTTCCATCCCTGCTACATCTACATCCATAAAACATTGCATGCATCATTTACAACATCATCATCATTAAAAAATATCATTAATAAAATTGTATCAGTTGCAAGAAGTAAATTTTGAAAGCAAAAAAGAAATAATGAAATAAAATTTTCATTTACAAACTTGCAGGTATTTATCAGCGTATGTTCTTTGATGTTTCGTATAATTTAACAACCGAAGCAATTGCCAATAATGTGTTGCCTTTGCTGATACCACATACGATAAATCCACATTTATCATTGGAACAATATTGTCTTTTACTCGAGGTGGGTATACATATGAATGATGCAACATCATATTGAAAGAAGAAAAAAAAACAAATATTTGTCTTGCATACTCGAACTTAAGCACAAACGAACACACATTGCATATAGTAAGAGATACACGTACAGACATCTGAGCGAAAGTAGACCGATGACTATCAGTCATATCAAATTTACAAATTCATAAATTACCACTTTTATTACATTATCACATCATCTTTGCAATAGCACTGGTATTCACAGATGAGTGTATGAACAAAAAAATTACAGTAGTCAAAATGTCAAAACATCATATCAATAAGCTTCCCTTTTAGTACATGACAACAACTGCTCCTAACTAACATGTTTTGCTTATATCTATGATTACCCCTAATGAATATCAATTTTTCTTATCTTTTTTTTTTTTTTCTTCCGTAAAATTGTTAAGGCAATTCAATCATTTTTGGAAAATATTGACCGACAACAACGCAATCGCTTGAAAATGGAGAACATATCAATATCATCACCGGAACGTCATCGCATCTTAAGGCATCAGTATTCAACGGATAATATGAATGCAATACCACCATTTAATATACCCAATTTACGCATTGATCAACGTAAAACATCCAGTGCCGAAGATATGGCAAGAAAAAATTCTGGTGGTAAGTTGTTAATGGTCAATTGAATTTTTTTTTTATAGTTTAATTTTCTTATTTTTCACCATTTCACACAATATGCAATATTTATGTTTTATTTAATACAATATTGAGATAAAGGATTGTTCCTGTTTAGTTTAATTTTAACAGTATATGTATTTTTGTAAAATTTAAGGTAAAAAGGGAAAACATATAAAATTTAACATAACAGTCCTGACTGAGTGAGAATCTATCTAAACTATTTTTGGTGCTATGTTGTCTCTTAAAAAGTACTTAACCACATTAAATTTAACGGTTAAATAAAAATCTATAATCAAAAGATTTAATATACGAGATCCTTTGTGAATAGGAATCTTTAAGAAGTGGCTGTTTGGTACTTTTTACTCTAACCTTTTAAATTGTCCTTTTTCAATATAAAAGCAAAATCATGTTTGTAGTAAAAACTTATAATAAACACGGTGGACGTATCCTCGTAGTCAATTTGTTTCTCAGAAACAAAACTCTTATTTAACTCTATATTTGTAGGCGATCGTTGTAAGTACTTACCTAACGCCCTATTTGTAAGCGAGCGTGGTGAGTATTTGCCTCCAATAACATCACCGTGTTAAAATAATGACTTAAAATGCTATTGTGTAATTAAATTTAATCCCTTAATTAGTTAGTTAGTTAGTTAGTTAGTTAGTTAGTTAGTTAGTTAGGTAGTTAGTTAGTTAGTTAGTTAGTTAGTTAGTTAGTTAGTTAGTAGTTAGTTAGTTAGTTAGTTAGTTAGTTAGTTAGTTAGTTAGTTAGTTAGTTAGTTAGTTAGTTAGTAGTTAGTTAGTTAGTTAGTAGTTAGTTAGTTAGTTAGTTAGTTAGTTAGTTAGTTAGTTAGTAGTTAGTTAGTTAGTTAGTTAGTTAGTTAGTAGTTAGTTAGTTAGTTAGTTAGTAGTTAGTTAGTTAGTTAGTTAGTTAGTTAGTTAGTTAGTTAGTTAGTTAGTAGTAGTTAGTTAGTTAGTTAGTTAGTTAGTTAGTTAGTTAGTTAGTAGTTAGTTAGTTAGTTAGTTAGTTAGTTAGTTAGTTAGTTAGTTAGTTAGTTAGTTAGTTAGTTAGTAGTTAGTTAGTAGTTAGTTAGTTAGTTAGTTAGTTAGTTAGTTAGTTAGTTAGTTAGTAGTTAGTTAGTTAGTTAGTTAGTTAGTTAGTTAGTAGTTAGTTAGTTAGTTAGTTAGTTAGTTAGTTAGTTAGTTAGTTAGTTAGTTAGTTAGTTAGTTAGTTAGTTAGTTAGTTAGTTAGTTAGTTAGTTAGTTAGTTAGTTAGTTAGTTAGTTAGTTAGTTAGTTAGTAGTTAGTTAGTTAGTTAGTTAGTTAGTTAGTTAGTTAGTTGTTAGTTAGTTAGTTAGTAGTTAGTTAGTTAGTTAGTTAGTTAGTTAGTTAGTTAGTTAGTTAGTTAGTTAGTTAGTTAGTTAGTTAGTTAGTTAGTTAGTTAGTTAGTTAGTTAGTTAGTTAGTTAGTTAGTTAGTTAGTTAGTTAGTTAGTTAGTTAGTTAGTTAGTTAGTTAGTTAGTTAGTTAGTTAGTTAGTTAGTTAGTTAGTTAGTTAGTTAGTTAGTTAGTTAGTTAGTTAGTTAGTTAGTTAGTTAGTTAGTAGTTAGTTAGTTAGTTAGTTAGTAGTTAGTTAGTTAGTTAGTTAGTTAGTTAGTTAGTTAGTTAGTTAGTTAGTTAGTTAGTTAGTTAGTTAGTAGTTAGTTAGTTAGTTAGTTAGTTAGTAGTTAGTAGTTAGTTAGTTAGTTAGTTAGTTAGTTAGTTAGTTAGTAGTTAGTTAGTTAGTTAGTTAGTTAGTTAGTTAGTTAGTTAGTTAGTTAGTTAGTTAGTTAGGTTAGTTAGTAGTTAGTTAGTTAGTTAGTTAGTTAGTTAGTTAGTTAGTTAGTAGTTAGTTAGTTAGTTAGTTAGTAGTTAGTTAGTTAGTTAGTTAGTTAGTTAGTTAGTTAGTTAGTTAGTGTTAGTTAGTTAGTTAGTTAGTTAGTTAGTTAGTACGCTAGTGTTTGCGTGTTCGTTGAAATATTATTTTACTAAATTTAATTTTTTTAAGTTCATTAAAAAAGCTTGTTCCAAAACTTTTTTTACAAAATGCAATAAATTTAAATTACGAACTTTCGACAACTTTAAGAATACTTGCTTTTTAAACAGAAATCAAAAGGAATGTAACATTTTGAACAGAAAACAAACAAGTTTGAAACATTATTGGAAACAAGAAATATAAATTAAAATTTTTTTTATAAAATATTTTGTTCGAAATAATATTTCTGTTATATGGCAGACACGCATACATACTAACATACATAGGTCAACAATTTGCATAATTTGTTAAGTAGCTTAAATTGGTTTCAAGGAACATTACTTCTGAGAACTTTTGTTTTCTAAAATTCTTTGAAGTCTCTGTCTAATGATTTATATTTGTTGGTTTGCATAGCAACTATGTTGTTATTTGGTTATTTTCCTTTTCAATGCTAATGTCAAGGTTGTAAATTTTCATTTGAAATCATGTATTTGAAATACTTAAAATTTGTTTGACTTTAATGTCTGTCTAAAGTTTCTTTTTTTTATTATTTAATGTCATTTAACAAAATTTATGGTCAAGATTTCATAAACACCTTTCAAAAGCATATGAATATGAAAATGTTTTCTCAAAAATAATAAATAGCATAATAATAAGAAATGTACATATAAAAATCCTGGAAAATTTTTACAAAAAAGTTATTATCATATTTTTTCAATATTTTTGTATTTTCCCCGAAACTTCTTAATTGACAAACATAATTAATTACTAGCAATTCTAAACAAGTTGCCATGTCAAATTTCAGATTAACTCTCAGACAAATAAACAATTAAATAAACTTTAGAATACAAATCATAAAGTAGATTTTCAACAACTGTTATATTTTAATTCCACCAAAATTCTATCTACTCGAATAAATTTAAAATTTATTCTCCAGCACTTGCAATTCCATTTCAAATGTAAATATTCCCCAGGGGGAATCAGCAATGTTTGTACCTTAAAGTGTTGTAAACAAAAAACCAAAAATGTTTATACTGACACAGGAAAAGGGAAAGCGAGAGCTAGGGATAGAGGGAGGGAAGGAGGAAGATGGTTGGTAAAATGGTTACATCAAAACACAATTTTATTACTTCTGTAAAAACAGCAGGTGATATACTCGTGCAACGCATATGGACACAAAATTGTGTATACAAGTCTATTAATGTTTGATCATAAATATGTATGTGTTTGTACTTGAGTACATAGAAACCACATAACAACTGCAAACGCAAACAACAGATACATAAATACATAGAAGTATGTACATCTTTAGTACTAGGTAACATTATCTGTCAACATGTCATAAAAATGACAAACAAATTTTTGTTAAAAGGTTCAAGGTTAAAGCTAACTGATGAGCTTAACAATAAATACTTATACATCGTGTTTTTCTTAAGATTTTCAACAAAAATGTTTAGAGTAAAAACATTTATTGGTCCCGCCTAATTCAGATCACCTGATAAACATAATTAACTAGAACTGAACTAAAACTGAACTAGAACTGAACTAGAACTGAACTAGAACTGAACTAGAACTGAACTAGAACTGAACTAGAACTGAACTAGAACTGAAACTAGAACTGACTAGAACTGAACTAGACTGAACTAGAACCTGAACTAGAACTGAACTAGAACTGAACTAGAACTGAACTAGAACTGAACTAGAACTGAACTAGAACTGAACTAGAACTGAACTAGAACTGAACTAGAACTGAACTAGAACTGAACTAGAACTGAACTAGAACTGAACTAGAACTGAACTAGAACTGAACTAGAACTGAACTAGAACTGAACTAGAACTGAACTAGAACTGAACTAAACTGAACTAGAACTGAACTAGAACTGAACTAGAACTGAACTAGAACTGAACTAGAACTGAACTAGAACTGAACTAGAACTGAACTAGAACTGAACTAGAACTGAACTAGAACTGAACTAGAACTGAACTAGAACTGAACTAGAACTGAACTAGAACTGAACTAGAACTGAACTAGAACTGAACTAAACTGAACTAGAACTGAACTAGAACTGAACTAGAACTGAACTAGAACTGAACTAGAACTGAACTAGAACTGAACTAGAACTGAACTAGAACTGAACTAGAACTGAACTAGAACTGACTAAACTGAACTAGAACTGAACTAGAACTGAACTAGAACTGAACTAAAACTGAACTAGAACTGAACTAATACTGAACTAATACTGAACTAATACTGAACTAATACTGAACTAATACTGAACTAGAACTGAACTAGAACTGAACTAGAACAGAACAGAACTAGAACTGAACTAGAACTGAACTAGAACTGAACTAGAACTGAACTAGAACTGAACTAGAACTGAACTAGAACTGAACTAGAACTGAACTAGAACTGAACTAGAACTGAACTAGAACTGAACTAGAACTGAACTAGAACTGAACTAGAACTGAACTAGAACTGAACTAGAACTGAACTAGAACTGAACTAGAACTGAACTAGAACTGAACTAGAACTGAACTAGAACTGAACTAGAACTGAACTAGAACTGAACTAGAACTGAACTAGAACTGACCTACAACTGAACTAGAACTGAACTAGAACTGAACTAGAACTGAACTAAAACTGAACTAGAACTGAACTAATACTGAACTAATACTGAACTAATACTGAACTAGAACTGAACTAGAACTGAACTAGAACAGAACTAGAACAGAACTAGAACTGAACTAGAACTGAACTAGAACTGAACTAGAACTGAACTAGAACTGAACTAGAACTGAACTAATACTGAACTAATACTGAACTAATACTGAACTAGAACTGAACTAGAACTGAACTAGAACTGAACTAGAACAGAACTAGAACTGAACTAGAACTGAACTAGAACTGAACTAGAACTGAACTAGAACTGAACTAGAACTGAAGTACAACTGAAATAAAAATACTTATTGAAAACATCTGTAATATACAGCTACACACTGTCAGCGAAAAATATATGAATGTCATTCTGTGAATATTTTTATTAATTTCCTCAAACCAATGAAATTTATGTGAAAAATAGTTTCAGGTATTTTTATTATTATTATTTTTTTTTTTTTTTTTTTTTTTTTGTTCTACAAAAATGTATTTAAATTTAACAAGGTATAATTAATTGTAATGTGATTCAAAGTAAAACAACAACAGCAGCAAAAATAATTTAGTAAAAGAATCATATACGGCAATGAAGACTTTTGAAAGCCTGTAACTGAAAACATTTATGAATAGCAATTGTACTAGATTTGTAGCCGAAATGGCAATCGAGAAAATCGTTTATTACATTATCGCAAGTCATATGAGTTAGATTATGATGTTCTGTTTTTGTGGGAATCCGATTAATGTTTAGTTCTCATTGATATACGAACAATATCAATTTTAAGATTTTTTTTTATTCCAATGTGTATGTTACAAATTTTACGAAGAATTATATATATCTTTTTTATTATTACAACTTGTGGTTTAAATAATAAATAAATAGCAAAAGAAAGGTCTATCGTTTTCATGAACAGTAGATATGTATTTCAATTATTTAAATCCAAATGACCTTCAGCCATACTCGATTCCACTCATACATAATCATGAATATTAAATATCAATGTTTTTCTGATTTTTCCACTTCATAATTGGTTTTTCACTATTTTTCTTTTGTATTGTTTATTACTGAGGTAAATTTCTGTATCCAACTGACTGAACTAGAACTGAACTAGAACTGAACTAGAACTGAACTAGAACTGAACTAGAACTGAACTAGAACTGAACTAGAACTGAACTAGAACTGAACTAGAACTGAACTAGAACTGAACTAGAACTGAACTAGAACTGAACTAGAACTGAACTAGAACTGAACTAGAACTGAACTAGAACTGAACTAGAACTGAACTAGAACTGAACTAGAACTGAACTAGAACTGAACTAGAACTGAACTAGAACTGAACTAGAACTGAACTAGAACTGAACTAGAACTGAACTAGAACTGAACTAGAACTGAACTAGAACTGAACTAGAACTGAACTAGAACTGAACTAGAACTGAACTAGAACTGAACTAGAACTGAACTAGAACTGAACTAGAACTGAACTAGAACTGAACTAGAACTGAACTAGAACTGAACTAGAACTGAACTAGAACTGAACTAGAACTGAACTAGAACTGAACTAGAACTGAACTAGAACTGAACTAGAACTGAACTAGAACTGAACTAGAACTGAACTAGAACTGAACTAGAACTGAACTAGAACTGAACTAGAACTGAACTAGAACTGAACTAGAACTGAACTCGAACTAGAACGAACAGAACTGAACTAGAACTGAACTAGAACTGAACTAGAACTGAACTAGAACTGAACTAGAACTGAACTAGAATACTGAACTGACTAGAACTGAACTAGAACTGAACTAGAACTGAACTAGACTGAACTAGAAACTGAACTAGAACTGAACTAGAACTGAACTAGAACTGAACTAGAACTAACTAGACGACTAGAAACTGAACTAGAACCTGAACTAGACTGAACTAAACTGAACTGACTGAACTAGAACTGAACTAGAACTGAACTAGAACTGAACTAGAACTGAACTAGAACTGAACTAGAACTGAACTAGAACTGAACTAGAACTGAACTAGAACTGACCTAGAACTGAACTAGAATGAACTAGTAAACTGAACGAACTAGAACTGAACTAGAACTGAACTAGAACTGAACTAGAACTGAAACTAGAACTGAACTAGAACTGAACTAGAACTGAACTGAACTGAACTAGAACTGAACTAGAACTGAACTAGAACTGAACTAGAACTGAACTAGAACTGAACTAGAACTGAAACTAGAACTGAACTAGAACTGAAGTAGAACTAAACTAGAACTAAACTAAAATTTCAACTTTAATTGTTACACAGTCTTTCATTCCATTTTCCAATTTGCCAGCTAACACCATATTTTTATATGAAAAATGTATTTATAATATTTTTCTCCTCCATTTATATTCTCCAGGCTCTGGTATGTTGGGTGGCTGGTGGTTTGGCTGTTCGCCCTCATCGCCGGATAGTAATTTTCTACGTGTGGCGAATGCATTTCCCAATCGTCGTTTATCAGACAATACATTAATGACACCAAAAATACGTATTGCACCTTCATGTGCTTCCTCGCCGGGTGGTACGCCCGGCAGTGGTTTGCCAACGCGACGTCATTCCAGCATTGGTCCACAGGAGAGACGTGGCTCAACAATAAATCTATCGCCACCTACGGTAAGTTGTCATTTATTGTTGCAATTGTAATCACACGTTATTATTATTATTATTGATGGTGTATTTATTGTTTTTATTTATTTATTATTTTTTATTTTATTCAGTTGAATATACTTTCAATTCTGTTTGGAATTTATTATCATTTGTTTATTTTAAGTTTTTCTATTGTGAAACGAAACCATAAATTTATTATTTTATTTTTATTGAAGTTATTTACTTTTTTAAAAACATTTTTATTTTGCGGTAAAATTAACAAATGTTATTAAGTTTCCTTAACATTTTTATTAACATTTACAGTAGTGATTAATTTTGTATTGACTGCTGAAATATTATTTTAATAAAATTTTATTAATGGAATGTAAACACAACAAATAAATTGTCACACCTGCTAAAATGATTGTATAAAAGGTACTTTAGGGATTATTAAGCTTTGATTAATGGAAAATTTCTCTATTAGTCTTAAGTTTAACTGTAAGTACCGTAAGCAGTTTCTGGATAAGCTTCCAGGATTAAAAATTCTAGCTATCAACAAGACCAAATATTCAATTTATAGAAAATTTTCGATAAATGTATTTTTTAATAGAATATTTTCCATAAAATGGACTTCTTTATAGAAAATTTTCTATAGAATGTTTTTGATAAAATTTTATTTTTATTTTTACGATTAATAAATCTAATCCTTCAAAGCAGCCAGACGAAAAATTAATCACAACTTAAGCCTTATAAAAAAACAAAAACCTTTTTATTTTATTTATTAAATAATTTATATATCTTTATTTTTAATTTAATAAAAAAATACTAAACTAAACTACATACGTATACAACCATAATATAATTTGATGCTTTTTTGTTGTAACTACAAACTAACTTTACTAACAACTACAGTCAGTAAGAGTCCTTAGTAAAGACCAAATAAAATCCTTAAATATTTTTTTATTATTTCATTACCTTTTTCCCCAAAAACCTTGTTAACAAACAAAATATAAAACACGATTATAGTAAAAAATATATAAAAAAAAAACAATTCCCTTTTAAAACAAAACGTAACACAAATGTATAAAAATACAAACTAACTTTTAAACACTAACCCCTTCAAAAAAATATATGTTTGCCCATTACATAAAACACATCATACATACATACATATTATATATATAATATACATACATACTTTATATACATTTCTCTATATCCAATCACATATTTACTACTTAGGCGTATGGTTTTGGTGCAAGAGGTGGCTCAGGATCAAGTCTTTCGGTTCCCTCATCGTCTGTTTATGTAGTAAGTCTAAAAAACTTAAAAACAATATTAACTTAACAACAAATAAAGCAATAATTAAAAAAAATATAATACATCAAAGGGAACATGATGATAAATATTTATCATTAATATAACAAAAATATGAAAAAGAATTAATTAATAGAAATTACTTACTTGTGCGAGTTGTGATGTTTTTATACAATGTAATCAATTCAACGTATTTACTGCTGTGTATTCTAAATATGATTCCAAAGAAGAAATACAATTGAAACGTTTAAGCGGCAAGGCGACAAAGCGATAATATTACCTCTCTAGATAGATAGATAGATAGATAGATAGATAGATAGATAGATAGATAGATAGATAGATAGATAGATAGATAGATAGATAGATAGATAGATAGATAGATAGATAGATAGATAGATAGATAGATAGATAGATAGATAGATAGATAGATAGATAGATAGATAGATAGATAGATAGATAGATAGATAGATAGATAGATAGATAGATAGATAGATAGATAGATAGATAGATAGATAGATAGATAGATAGATAGATAGATAGATAGATAGATAGATAGATAGATAGATAGATAGATAGATAGATAGATAGATAGATAGATAGATAGATAGATAGATAGATAGATAGATAGATAGATAGATAGATAGATAGATAGATAGATAGATAGATAGATAGATAGATAGATAGATAGATAGATAGATAGATAGATAGATAGATAGATAGATAGATAGATAGATAGATAGATAGATAGATAGATAGATAGATAGATAGATAGATAGATAGATAGATAGATAGATAGATAGATAGATAGATAGATAGATAGATAGATAGATACGAGTCTACAAATCCACTTAGACTACTTTCCACTAGAAAAATTGTTTTGTAGCCCATCGCTTTATCGTTTTCATTGTAAATTATTCTACGATAATCTACTACGTCTCTACTACCTTTGTATGAATGTGTATGTGTTCGGATTGTCATTATATAATTTTTTTTTTTTTGGTTCCCAATAAATATGTATTTTATTATAATCATTATTTATTCTTTTTTGTAATATGTTGTTATTTCTTTATAAGTAAAAAAAGAACAGACAAAAAATATATAAGGTGTCACCTTGTATATAGAAAACATGTATATTTTGACAGTTAATAAATTGTATGGAATTTTTCAAATATTAAACCCAAAAAATAAAAAAAAAACATGAACGTTCTACATGCCACATACATCCATGAATGGAATATGAATATTGCTCGCATTTTCTGATTTTGCCACTTAATATTTTTTTGTGATATCAACTGTTGCTGAGTTTTTTTTTTCGTAAATTACTCTACTGCTGTCTTTATTAAATGATGTATATTTCAAAGTGTAAAAAAATACTGTGATACTGGTTTATTTGCTAACAAAATATTTTCCTATTAAATGTAAAAATAAACTGAAATTCTGACGATGGCGATGATGATGATGATTGTTATAAAAGTTTGTTTTTTCCCATTTTAAGTTAATATTTTTCTTAATTATTTATTTTGTCTTTAATCTGATTATTTTGTATCAAAAAAAAGAATGGTTTGGTTGATTGCATTTTATCATTTGTGTATGTGTTTAATAAATGTTGTATTTACTTATTTTTAATAATACTTTATTATTTTTTGAAATTAAAATTGACATGTTTGTAATTTTCAGATAATACTTATATGTACTGTATATAAGCTAATAATAAGCCGTTATTAATGTCACTTTGAAATGTAAATGAGATTGTTACAAATCATAATATTGTAATAAATTTTAAAATACAAACCACAGGAAGGGTAGGAGTGAAGTATTCTAAAAGCTGTGAAAACTGCTAAAGCTTTCGGTAACAATTCTTATTACTTATTGACCTTATAAAAAAAAAAGCTTAATATAGTTTTCACTTAAATTACTGCTTATGTAAAGAATTCTAAAAGCTCTGAAGACATTTAAAGCTGTGAAGACTCCTAAAGCTTTTCTAATGGATTACGAATAACGCTTCATCACTTCATCTTAAAAAAAATCTTAAAGCTTTTACAAATAATATTTGATATTGTAAAAAATTATGAATACTTATTGTTGTCTCTGAATACTCTAAAAGTTTTGAAGACTCTGAAAGCTTTGTGTAGAATCTTCAAAAAAATTATAAAGCTTTTACAAATAATATTTGTTATTGTAAAAAATTACGAATACTTATTGTTGTCTCTAAATACTCTAAAAGTTTTGAAAACTTTGAAAGCTTTTGTGTAGAATTCTGAAAGCTGTGAAGACTATGAAAGAGTTTGTAAATAATATTAACAACTTTTGTAAAGGTTTACTGGTAATGCCGATCTTAATATTTTCTTATCGATTTATTTCGAATCCTAAAGCTTTTGTTAAGAACATCAAAAGCTCTTGTAAAGTGTTGCTTCATACTAATTGTTCTTTTACCACGTCTGAAACTTTATACTTTTAATTATTTTTAAAGCTCTGAATACTCTAAATGTTTTTAACACTCTGAAAGCTTTTGTGTAGAATTCTAAAAGCTTTGAAGACTCTGAAAGAGTTTGTAAATAATATGAAAAACCTTTATAAAGGTTTACATGTAACGCCGATTGATCATATGGACACAAATATTTCCTCTTAATCTTTTCTTATCGATTTATTTAAAATCCTTAAGCTTTTGTAAAGAACATGAAAGCTTTTGTAAAGAACGCATGCTCTAATAAAGTGTTGCTCCATACTAATTGTTGTTATACCACGTCTAAAACTTTATCTTTTGGGGTTTTTTGAAAGCTTCGAATACTTTAAAACTTTAGAAGTCTCTGAAAGCTTTTGTGTAGAGTTCTGAATGCTATGAAAACTGTAAAAACCTTGAAGTTTTGGTTAGAGTTTATAAATAATATTAAAAGCTTTTATAAAGGTTTGTATGTAACGCCAATTGATCTTGTAAAGTTATCTTCTTTTTTATCAATTTCATTTAGAATCCAAAAGCTTTTCTTAGGAATATTAAAAGCCTTTTATAAAGTATTGTGTCTAATACTTGATTTGTGGATTATTTTTAAAATTACCGCTTAAGTGAAGAATTCTAAAAGCTATAAAGTTTCTTAAAAGCTTTACTAAATAAATAACGACTAGCAAATATTGCTCTAATACTTGATCTTTTGAAATTATGACTTATATAAAGAATTCCAAATGATCTTAAGTTTCTGATATGTTTGTACAACATATTAGAAGCTTTCGTAAAGAATACTATGACTTTAAAAGCTCTAAAAACCCCGAAAGCTTTTGTATATGATTTTCAAAGCTTTGTAAAGAATTATAAAGATCTAATAAGAACGATTTAAATACCACAAGCAGACATCGGTTTATCTCCCCCGATATATCAGCATTTTTTATGAATATGAATAATATTTCTCAAAAAATGTCTGAGCTTTTAAATTTAAACAAAAAAATTTGAAAATAACTGAAAGTTTTCTCCACCTTTTAAACAAAAAGGTATGCAACCTTTTAGAATAGTATTAGTAAAATTTTACATTTCAAACATCTTTAATCCTTACAACAAAACTTGTACTACAAACAACAAACAAAATCAGGCATTATAATTTTATCAATATTATAAAATTTCATAAGCTCTCTCGCATTTTGTTGTCATTTTTTTTACATATTGTAGTAGTTGTTGTAATACCATTTAAGTGAACAACAAGAACAACACAAAACTCTAGGGTATCAAAAGGTTACAAACAAAAGTTTAAAGGGATAAATTGTTGTTAGAAAACAAAAGTGAAAAAATAACAAAATTAAAAAAAAAAAAAAAAAAACAGATAAAAAAGTTTTCAAGCCTGAGAGGTTGCAAGAGTGATTGAACGTGAACAA
>NW_023995247.1:0-92500 GCF_015586225.1 Lucilia sericata
TAACTAACTAACAACTAAACTAACTAACTAACTAACTAACTAACAACCTAACTAACTCACTAACTACTAACTAACTACTAACTACTAACCTAACTAACTAACTAACTACTAAAACTAACTAACTAACTAACTAACTAACTAACTACTAACTAACTAACTCACTAACTAACTAAGTAAACTAACTAACTAACTAACTAACTAACTAACTAACTACTAACTAACTAACTAACTACTAACTAACTAACTAACTACTAACTAACTAACTAACTACTAACTAACTAACTAACTAACTAACTAACTACTACTAAACTAACTAACTAACTAACTAACTAACTAACTAACTAACTAACACTAACTAAATAACTAACTAACTACTAACTACTACTAACCTAACTAACTAACTAACTAAACTAACTAACTAACTAACTACCGAACTAACTACTAACTACTAACTACTAATTAACTAACTACCTACTAATTTAACCTAACTAACTAACTAACTAACTAACGAACTAACTAACTAACTAACTAACAACTAACTAACTAACTAACTAAACTACTACTGACCTCCTAACTAACTAACTAACTACCTAACTAAAACTCCTAACTAACTAACTAACTAACTCACTAACTAACTAACTAACTAACTAACTAACTAACTAACTAACTAACTAATTTACTAACTAACTAACTAACTAACTAACTAACTAACTAACTAACTCAGTCGATTTCGCAATGACAGTTCGTCCGTCTGTCTGTAGCCTCCATACAACTGAACTGCCTAATAGGGCTTTTAATCCCTGTAGGCAGTGATATTATTCTTTTTACTGTGGAACTGAAACTTTGTCAGGAAAGTTCATTTTAAGAAGATCATAAAAAGTTAGTAAACATTATTATTTTTGTTAAATTTTTTTAAATTTTTATTGTTCTTGTAAACTATTATACCCTAGACCACTTTACTGGGTATTGTATACTGGGTTTGTGCTGATTTTTGTAAAGTTCACACGCACCATAACTCTTTCACGTATACGGAACACCGGTGTAATTTAAATTTTTCTCGATTTTGAGCGTAATTTTGAGTTCACAGCTACAGTAAATGGTCTTTAGCTATGTCTGTCTATCCGTCCATGTAAAGCTTGTAGTCAAACTACAGGACGGAATTTTGAAGATATTTCAATAAAATTTGGTGCATTTTGAAAATGTTTAAGATCGCTGCTTTATTGCACCTAGTCTTCATACAACTAAACCCTTTGATAGAGCTTAATTAATCTTTTCTAAATGTCAAATGCAAAATCTCAATTTAAATTGAACTTTTCTGAATTCAATATGAAATATTATCATTGTGAAGTGATAAAAATGCTTCTTCTAGACATTGTTGACTACTTAAACGTTACTATTAAAGAGTCTGCTTTAAATAACATTTCTCCTTAAACAAGAACTTTAGTAATTAATAACTTTTCGTGTTTTATTTGATTTTGCGGTAAAAATTCAAAAAAAAAAAAATCGTTAAAAGAATTCAAATATTCTTAATTAAAAACACGATTGTTACATTGTATTTCCTATTATGGACTTCTTATTACAATTTTTTTTATATTTTCTACTCTAAACGAATTAATGATCTTTGTTTCCAGAAAAAAAAAATGAAAAACGAAATAGTCATGGTCTATTACATTTGTACCCACACGCATTTAAATTGTCTGTTTCTGTTGTAACATTACAGTAGCTTTTTTTAGTAGCATATTATAGCAAATTTATAATATCCTTCTGTTTTTGTCATGATCATTTCTCATTTTTTCTGTAAGTTTTTTTTTTGTTGGTTGCAGCTTCATCTGTGGTAAATGTTGTACGTGTTGTTGTTGTTGTTGTGTTGTTTCTGTTTAATGCCAACCAAAACAATAGTTAACAAACATTATTTATTCTAACTACTGTTTAAGACAACATGAACACTATGTGACCGTTGCGATTTAAAAGAATGGTTTCATTTTTTGTTTAGTACTCAAATTTAAGCCTTCAATTGGAAACGAGGTAAATGCTTCTTTCTTTAGACATCAATACGTAGAAGAGGTTCTGGCATACTGCCAGAACAATATTGAATAGACTGTTCTTAGTATTGCAGTCGTCCTCTAAACCGTCTGATAATGATGATGCCTTAACTGGCAGCCTCTCATTGGATCAGGAAGGAAGGATCCAAACTATAACAGACTGAAATCAGCGATAGGTTCCCTTCTTTCTTAGACATCATCACGGAGTGGAGGTTCTGGCATACTACCTGGACAATGTTAAAAAGAATGTTCTGACAATGATGATGCCTAAGCTGGCAGCCTCTCATAGCTCAGCGTGGCTCATAGGATTCATTGTGCATAAGCCTTCATATTGCTTTATGATGACTACCCATCGTAGAGGAAGGATCCAAACTAAAACTGACTGAAATCAACAATAAGGTTCCTTTATTCAATTTCAGGACTTTAGTGAATAAATCCTTTTGCAACTCTGAAATATGTCTTACAATTGTATATGCTGCACAACGAATAAAACTGCGAAAAAAATAAATAATATAAAGGTCTTGTTTTTGCAACTTAGCCAAACGAAAGCATATGAACCAGCAACTGCAACATAAAGTAGAATAGAGAATAAAACTTTAAAAGAACAAAAAACAAAAAGTATCTACAAGTATGACCATTAAATTTCAGGGAGCATGACATTCACACGTTTAAAATGAACTTTTACGCACCCAAACGTTTTGTATACTAAACTGAGCAACATTACTCTGCCACCACCATTGGCACTAACATCAGCCAACGTCACCAGCAATATCAACAATAAACCAATACCGCACCTACTTTGCAACAAACATGGTTTTATATAATAATTCTCTAGAAAATTGCTGAAGAATTATAAAAAAAAATAAATTTATTTTTTTAGATTTCCATGTAGTCTGTACAAAAACGAAACGTAAAGAACTTAAAGGCAGATGAACAATATTGTTGGCACTTTTGTTTTGTCTAACCTGTCGAAGGTGTTGAAGATGATCGTGTTCTTTTTTTATTTTTGCTTTCTTTGGCTTTTGTATTCTAACCAATATAAACATTTTTTTCTATTCAGACGCAAACCGACATAAACTACGTGGTTCTTTAAAGAAGACCTTTTATTCAAAAGATCATCATCTTTCTGCTTCTAAACGTCCAACAATTTCCAAGTCTTAGAAATGAAATAATGTTAAGAAATATTAAAGTATGAAAGAAAAAAAAAAAAACAAACCTTATTGTTTGTACATAGCCTGAACGATCGATTGCCAAGATCAATGATCATATTCTAGCCACTTGTAAGTTTATACACTTGTTGCTGCGGGTTTGTGGTTTTATTATTTTTCTTTTAAGACCATCATCATTATATCATCCTTTTCTTTTAGTTTCGAAAAGTACAATGCGTTGATGATGCTCTTGTTCTTTTCTTTTACGCTTATTTTTTTTTTAAGTTTTCATAAGATCATTCTTTTGTTGATCTTTCATAGTTCATTTGATATGTACTTGTTTGGTTTTCTATAGTGAAATTATTTCTATACACAAGTATTGGGCAAGTGAATTATTTTGGGAAATAAATTTTTAAAGTAAAAGAAACAAGATTTTACTTAGAGTTAGGAAACTAGAAAGTTTATTCAGATATTTTGATGCTATCATTACCAAGCTTTCTTTGTCCTTCTATTCAACAAACTGAAACGAATCTTATAATTGTTATGCGCCTCCATTAGTTTAGTAGTTAGTGTTGTAGGCTCGATCCCCACCAGATGCACTGCTAAAGGAGCAAACTACGGTTCCTACATACATACACCCTCCTATATCCCCAGAAAATTACACCTCCGATGGCATATTACCTTGGTGAAATCTCCATCTTGGAGTTATTGCAATTCCCGGGGAGCTGCTACCAATATCTGCCGGTACTATAAACTGATGATGATTATATGTATTCTTGAGTTTTCCTTGAAATTATTTGACATGGTGTCGAACCAGAGCGGCAGATAACCAGCAGAATTTTGTCCTGGCTGGTCAGTTAGTTGAGGCTCATTCAGGATCCACTTAATGGTTGTGGTTTAATACCCAAAATAGCGGGTAGGGAATGTTGGTTTAAGGACTGATATATCCAAATGTCATATATGTTTGGAATCTCTCTCCGGAGCTTTTGCCATCTCAACAGATATGACTGGATGATACAACATAACAACTTACGCTGGATTCCTGAACTCGTTGAGTATTCTTCTCGTAGTAGGGCGCCAGTATAGGTTGGGTAATTTTCAGATTGAAATTCGGTAATTGCCTGTCATTCCGTAGATCGTTATTTATGATCTGAGAATGTAAGTGATGTAAATTGGCGAAATTTTGGGAAGTCTCCTTTGCCCGACAGGAGACTAGTACTGATTTAGTATGCTTTTATTTCAGGGAAGTTATCGGTGCTGTTGCCATCTTAACAGAATACATATTGTTGCATACTACTTGACTAAGAGTTGAGGCCCACCACTCAACTTTTCAACTTGATCTGAGAATGGAATTAATGTAAATTGGTGAAATTTCGGGAAATGTCTTTTGCCCGATATGAGACTATTGATTTAGTATGCCTTTTCAGGGAAGTTCTCAGTGCTGTTGCCATCTTAACAGTTGAGGACCACCACTCAACTTGTCGGGACAATTATTGGGTTCGTTTGACTTTGGAAATTTCTTTGTCACATTATCTCGACATACAGAGTGATCTTGATCTATATCTACACTGAATTTTAATAGGTCATTCAAGACCAGAACACCGACAAGAGATGATTAGGCCGCGAATACTGTCCTAAGGGACGACGTGATCTCAATCAAACAGAAAGGGGCACGGGATCGGGAATCTTCTCCGAAAAAAGAAATCTTCTACTGTTTCTTCGACTACCTGACATTTGCACGGTCCTTCAGGCAGAGATATATGCCATCTATACAGCCGCGAGAAGAATCCGGGAACTAAATCTCGAAAATTTGACTATACATATGTACTTGGACAGCCTTGCATCAATCAATGGTGCAATGTTATTAAGTCGAAATGTCTTCTCAATTGTATTCAATCATTGTTGCAACTGACACAACATCACGTTGAGTTGATATGGGTTCCAGGACATGAGGCCATGCGGGAAATAAAATATCTGATAAATGCGCAACCAAAGGGTCGTCCCCTGACGACACTATCAAAATTGATAGATGAATGAGCTTTGAGCAAGACGGAACTCAGGTTGTCAAATATCACCACTTGTAGAATATCGAGACTGCTCTGGCCCACTCTGACAACAGATAGGATAAGAACTCGATTAGGCCTCTAACTGGTATAATTACTGGGCACTGTATGATTGGAAATATAAAGGAACGTATGGGCTACCCACGTTCTAGCTACCGTAGAAACTGCTTGGACGAAGAAGAAGTGGAATCGGTACAAAACCTTCTATCGAGCCTTACAAGAGTACAGACTTCTTTATATTGATAGAGCTCTTTTCCATGATCTGTCTCAGAGATGCGTCACTAGAAAACATGATCGGTTTTATTAGAAGCACCGGCTGGTTTTCACGAAAACTGAACGAACCAAATAGTCAACAAAATTAGGGAGGGAAACCATTATCTCAATTTTAGGGAATGGTAATTCTAAGGGTATCACAAAGGGCCACAGGGTCTCCGAGTGAACTAGCTTACTAGCGTGCAACCCACGTAACCTAACCTGGAATTCAGGACAATCAAATAGTCCGAGTTCAGGACAATCAAATAGTTCTCAAGGATAAACTGGAATAACTGGACAAACTGGAATTTTTACCTTTAAGAAAAGAATTGTGTTAATACTGGAATTTTTGATATTAGTATTCTATCTACCAAGCTTTCTAAGCGAAATAGTATCAAGATACTAGGGCTTTATCGAAATCGTCTAATTCGCTGAAGGTCCTCTTATGTTACTTATCTCTCGAGCGGCTGTAACTACAACTAAACAAGCTTATTGCAACTTTTAAACAGTAGGAAAGAGATTTTCGTGATCTATCAGGGACTTGAACCAGTTAAGTAATGACAAGTCATGAACTGAGAGCAAATTAGAAGATTTAAGATTATCTATATATATAAAAATGAAAGTGTGTTTGTATGTATGTATGTTTGTTTGTGCTTTATAGACTGCTAAACGGCTGGATCGATTTTCCTGAAATTTTCACAGTTTCTTCCTGTGTGTCTGGAAGGAACTATAGGCTACTTTTTATGTTGAAATTTCATGTGGGCTACGTGCCACGCCCATATTAAGAAAATATTAAATTAGTATATCTGAGATAATATAATAGTTAGAGTCTTCAAATTTGGTCGGAGCAACTTTAGTATCAATATAATTATTTAAGACAAAAAGTAGGCGGATTAGCATTAGGGTGTGTGGCACCTCCCATATAAATTAAATACAAAAATTCGTTTATCTTGGAAACTATTACAATTAGAATATTAAAAATTTGCACGGGTAACTTTAATATCCATGTAAACATTTTGGGAAATAAATTGGCGGACTACCCATGAGAGGAGCAGCACCTCCCATATTAATAAAATACAAAAATTGGTTTATCTGGGGAACTAAGAGAACTAAATTCGCGGACTTTCATCTGGGGGCTGTGAGTTCCCATATGAATTAAATAGAAAAATTCGTATATCTGAGAAACTATTAGAGCTAGAATCTTCAAATTCTACATGAAGATCTTTGACATTAATGTGAACATTTAGAGAATAACGGGCGGACTTTCAATGGGGTCTTGGCACCCCCTATATGAATTAAATACAAAATTTCGTATATCTGGGAAAATATTAGATTTTTTTTAATTTGTCATCGATTACATTAAAATCTTAATTAGCGTTCGGAAAAAATTTATCTCTGGAAAGTATTAAATTTTGATTTGGGTAGCGAAGCACCCAGGGTATGCTAGTCTATTATAAACATAGTCTATATTTAAATCACACAATTGCTTAAGCTGCTTACAGAGGTTCTTAATAGAAGGCTGGATTTGGGAGTTAATTTCCAAAAAGGATTTACTCCGTTTTCAATACAAATTCATTTCGACTTTTATACTCAATATCAATTTGATTAACAATATTTTATCTATATTGAACTTATTTTAGGAATATTGTTCTTCTTAATCCTCTATCTATTTAAAAATTTCATCTCAATGTCTAAATACGAAAACCCAACTCTAAATACTCAGCCAACTACCACGCATTCATTTGCGGCAAGTAATATGGTCAAAACCACAAAAACTACAATAAACAATTGAATGCGTAGCATATTTATATAATTTTTCGTTTATTCTTGTTGTTTCTTTTTTTTGTTTTTTGATCGTTACGTGTATTTTGCTGTTTTCAATAAAAGATCTTTTGTTCTGCTGCTGATGATGCGTTTGTTGTATTAAATTTTCGTAAGAAATGAGTTTTTTTGTTGTTGTTTCATCTTTAACTCGTTAAAAATCGTGTCTATAGAAATACAAAAATAAAAGAACGTTTTTGTTTTTCTTAAGAATCTTTTTTTTTTGTAATTTTTTGGAACAAAACAACCTGTTAGCTGGATTTTTTTGGTTTTAAATTTTTTTTGTTCCTGTAGTTGTGCCCTTGGAGCGATACACGTTTATATTTAAGTACGAGTATATTTTTTTCTTCATCTTCTTTTCAATGATGATGATCTTGCCAATTCATTTTTTGGAGTTAAGTATTTTTCCATAGTTGGGCTAGTTGGTTTGCGGTGGTGGTGTTCGTACGCAAGAGCGGAGTATGTATGTTTATTTGTATGATCACTTACTACTCTATTATGCTGGTAGTGTGTTAAGGGCCGTTTTGTAGGTGATTATAGGCAGGGATTATTGGCCGTGTATTTCCAGAATAGACATTTTAGTAAATAACGATCATGTGGGTTGTGTTTGTAAGATGATAATAATGATGATGACGATGATTCAAGTTGATGACGATGACTATGATGCTGCTGTTGATAATAATGTGTAGGATAAAAGTTATTTCAAGTGTTCTTGGGCCCTTCAATACAAGTACCTGTTGTTGCTATTTAAAGTGTGTGTGCGTGTGTGTACTCTTCTGTATTACTTAGCCTCAGACATGCTTATGAAAGAAAAAAGATACATACATACTTTGTTTTTATTACTTGCAATTTTTTGTTCTGGCCTTATAACAATTGCGTTGGTTGACCATGGAACAGTGGTTAGGAAAAGTGGGAAAATGTGATAATAATATTGGAATATTTATAAGTTTTAAAGTATGGCTTGGAACTATGTATATATTTTATTAGAGGAAGGATAACTGGTGCGGATTGGTTTTTAGGGGCGGAATCTTGAAAGTTCATAAATTTGTTAAAATCCGTCTGTCTGTCCAATTTTTTTTTTGTAATTAATTTTTAATATCTTTAGGAGCCAAAACTTGGAACATCGCAGCATGAAGTGGTTAATGAAAGTAAGTAAGAGAGCTTTTCCAATCAGCTCTTCTGAGAGACTTAAGATGTATGCTGGATAATGGATAACTAGTCTAATGGAAAGTTGCAAAAAGCAAATCAAACTAACAAACTAACTAACTAATCTACTTTTTATGTAATTGCTTTGGATACTTACATAGAATATATTTCTGTTTGATCGTCTCTTAGACTCAGCGAGTCAGTTATATTGGCCATCAGACGGCCTAGTTATATACAACCCATTGTAATATTCTTTAAGACTTTCCGAATCCGAATACAAATAAGATAAAACTGCACAGCTCTGTCATTAGTAAGTTACATAGTTAATTGGTTAGTTACTCAGTCAGTCAGTTAGTTAGTTAGTTAGTTAGTTAGTAGTAGTTAGTTAGTTAGTTAGTTAGTTAGTTAGTTAGTTAGTTAGTTAGTTAGTTAGTTAGTTAGTTAGTTAGTTAGTTAGTTAGTTAGTTAGTTAGTTAGTTAGTTAGTTAGTTAGTTAGTTAGTTAGTTAGTTAGTTAGTTAGTTAGTTAGTTAGTTAGTTAGTTAGTTAGTTAGTTAGTTAGTTAGTTAGTTAGTTAGTTAGTTAGTTAGTTAGTTAGTAGTTAGTTAGTTAGTTAGTTAGTTAGTTAGTTAGTTAGTTAGTTAGTTAGTTAGTTAGTAGTTAGTTAGTTAGTTAGTTAGTAGTTAGTTAGTTAGTTAGTTAGTTAGTTAGTTAGTTAGTTAGTTAGTAGTTAGTTAGTTAGTTAGTTAGTTAGTTAGTTAGTTAGTTAGTTAGTTAGTTAGTTAGTTAGTTAGTTAGTTAGTTAGTTAGTTAGTTAGTTAGTTAGTTAGTTAGTTAGTTAGTTAGTTAGTTAGTTAGTTAGTTAGTTAGTTAGTAGTTAGTTAGTTAGTTAGTTAGTTAGTTAGTTAGTTAGTTAGTTAGTTAGTTAGTTAGTTAGTTAGTTAGTTAGTTAGTTAGTTAGTTAGTTAGTTAGTTAGTTAGTTAGTTAGTTAGTTAGTTAGTAGTTAGTTCGTTCGTTCGTTCGTTCGTTCGTTCGTTCGTTCGTTCGTTCGTTCGTTCGTTCGTTCGTTCGTTCGTTGGTTGGTTAGTTGGTTGGTTGGTTGATTGGTTGGTTTGTTGGTTTGTTGGTTGGTTTCAAAGGGTAATGTTACATCAAATCCTTCCTTTGTGTCTATGTCGGGAATTGGATCCACAACCACCAGTAGTTGAACTTTTGAAAGATTTCACCCTCCAGCTTTCATCTACACATCCCACTGTACACACTTGTCGATCGTGCTGATCTTGTTGATTTCAAATATCCACCTTAAAAAAGAACTAAAAAAGTCATAGCTGCTATTGCTTGTCGCTCGCTGCCTTCCATACGTTTCTTATTATTTTGAAATTTTTAAAGTCTCGAAAGAAAATAAAACAAAATTAATGTTGGCAATAATAATGAGCCTACAGCAGGTTCATTATATTTATACGGGTACAGGTGATTTTGTCCTTGGGTTAAAAACAACCAGACAACCAAGTAATGTTCTTTTGTTTGGTAACAAAAATAAAAACTCTTTTATTTCTTGTTACTTTTCCAACAATGCCAACAAATAAAAGGGTTTTAGTTACAACCATTCCATATACACATTATTTTATTTAAAGTTTAAATAAAAATGTAAACAGAAACCATAAATTATTTTCAATTTAAGTTTAGTAAGTTTTTTTTCTTGAGTTTTTTGCGCTTTTTTTGTAAAATCAATTACTTTATGTGAACAATTTATTTAACATCTTAATTACTTGAAATTCCCCTCAATAACCCTCTGCTCAGACAAACCGACACAGGCGATGTGTCTGGTTAAAATAAAACATCATGTTTGGCAAGATATTTTACATTCAATTACTAGACTATTAATTTTTAACGCACTTGTTTATTTGTCTGTTCAAAGCTTTTGTATACGAGCTTATGTATGAACATTTATACTAGATATAACGCGGTAAAATAATTTTTTATTACAATTCTTAAATGTCTAAATGGCATAAAACGCAATGCCTTTAAGTAAGAAAAACCAAAATTGAACAGAAATATGTAGTTATTGGTGCTTGGTTATTGATTCAAATAAATCACCATTTGGCAATTAGTGTTAAATAATGGATTAGTTTACATTTTCTCGTTTTTTTATTTATTTTGCAAAAAAAAAATATTTCAGTTTGTAGTTTGAAGTTTCGTTGCCCATGGTAATTTATTGGTTGTTAAAGTTGCATATAAATAAAAATTAAATTAAGCAATTTTCAAATTTAAATGCAAATTCATTTTTTTCAGTTTTCTTATGGTTCGTGTCTCTAGATTTATATAACTTTGTTATTTAGAATATTTTTGTTTGAGTTTTTTTTGGGGGGGTTTTGAAAGATTACGCATGCGTAGAATATGTTAATGTCAGTTTGCTTTGCTTTATGCTAAATAGTTAAGGTGATAAATGCATTTTTGATATTTGTATAGAGTTTTGAGTCAAAATTGAAATGTCATTAGCATTTACTATAGAGGTGGTTACAATGTTATAGGAAATGTGGGTTGAGTTTACTATTTAAAGATTTCACTTAGTCTATATGTGAAAGAGTGAAGTTAATGGGTTACTACTTCATCTTTGCTCTGCCCAATCGGCTGAACATAGCATTATGAAAATTTTAAAGGAATTTTTAATATTTGGCATATTTTTAAATATTACTGGGGCATCCGCCAGGGGTCGTGTGACTGTCATCTTGGTGTTATTGCAATAGCGAGGAAAAGAGGTGCTATCAGTATCTCTAGTCTACCTGGACTATAAACTGACGGTGATCAAATGTATCCTCGGTTTAACCAGACTTTGTCTCGTCTCGGTTATTAGAGATGTTCCTTCGGGGTATACGTGAAGGCTTAGTTTAAGCCCAAATTCGGGGATGGAGAATGTTGGCTAAAAGACTGATGCATTGAAAAATCTGTAATTCGGGCTAAGCTCGGTTCTGTTGCCCAGAAAACCGATACCCCACGGAAAAGTGACTGTGAAACTAAGCGTTGAAAATGAGTTGGTGTCAAATTTATATGATACAGAGTGGATGTAGGGGTAGGCTGACCTTGCCCAACCGTATACATAGATTGAATGTGTAGGATGTTCTTATCATTGAGTGTGTCGGATGAATGGGTTGAATGGTGATGATGTAAGGTATCTTATACAGTGATACCATAGAATTTTCCCTCCTTGTACGGTTATATTTCAGGGTTTACTCTGTGTCTACCAGATTTCCTAACAGTGTACTCTGTGAGTAAGAACAAGTCCTCGGCTTAGTTAGAAAGGAGGATGATTATACAATATCAAAGCCGATGAAATTCAACTAGGCCTCTACCGGACCTGTTGTGTCTCAAGTGGGAGTCGAACCCAAGAACTCCGGTCTATCAGAGAGGAACACTAACCACTAACCTATCGAAGGCCACACAAGTCCTCGGATTATTTGATGAATTCGAGTTTCGGTCCACCGATTATGTATCTAAGTGTTATTGCCGACTCAACAGAGGCCATTCCATCTGCGCGGTTGTAAACGGAAGTGATGTTTTTGCATCTCTGGCAGCAATGGTCAGAGATTACATACATAGCTCATGTACTTGAGCAAAGTGATTATACGTGAACCGCCAGAACTATGTAGAAAAATAGCCATCGGCGTCTAAAAAGCTTACCCCATGAATGGTTTAAGCCTTCAAGGCAGGTGTTTATGTAAAGTACTTCGACACCACTGGGACAACCGTTCTCACTTAGTTGTTATTGCATTGTGGGGAAAATATGTGCTACTAGTACCTCTAGTCTACCGGGACTAGAAACTGGGGGGAGACATTCCTCGGAGTCTGTCCCGATGTTGAGATCTAGTTAATGTTGAGATCTAGTTAATCGAACGGTGATGGAGTTAAGGTATTTTATTATGTTCTGTGTTTACTCTGTTCACACAAGACATACCACCCCTGTGAGTGAGAACGAATTCTCGGCTTATTGATAGGTACTGAATTTCTGTCCACCTGATCAACAAAAGCTATTCCAGCAGTGTGTCTTTGGATTGGCAAAATGCTATCAGCATTCCTCAGCAAAAATTTCTAAACAAAAATTTTCCCTTAGGGATCACACAGGGTCGGTGGTGGGTCGTCTTTAGACCACCCGCAAATATTTCAAGACTAAGAATCGGAGGCAGTTCTATATGAAGATAGTTGTAAAGCTCAACAGCAGCTACTCAGACAGAAATTTACTTGACTTTACATGTCCGAAATGCTGTTTGTAATAATCTGAAATCATCCTTGTGCCGACTCATGATTTGTGATGAAAAATACAACCTTTACAATAGTCAGAAGCTCGACAGACCAATCGAACCCGGAAATAAGGTTATGATCTCTATGACCTAATGGGTGCTGTCTACTATAAACTGCAAAGTGCGACTGATTCCTTTGAATATGCGGTTAGACATGTCCTTGTACCGTGCGACTACTATTTGCGCAGCATAGGTTAGGCAGAGCGCCAGCTTTGAGAATAATTTGTTCTTGGCCTCAAAAGATGACCATTTATTTTGAAGTGGAAGCCGTATGTTACCTACTTTCTTCCTTTTTTGAAACATGAATGTTTACATCTCCTTAGAATACAAAAACAATTCCTTAAAAGTGTTCCTATTTTATCCCGTTATATTTTTCAGACCTACCATTTTTTATTCAATACGGATTAGAACACCAAAGCTCATCAGATACACTAGTTAATTATAATTAAACCTGCAATATTTAAACCGAACTTCACCATATTAATCAGACTTATCGAAATGAACAATTTTATTGAAGACCCCTTCACAGGAATCCAAATGAATTTATTGCTTTAATTTAAGCATTTTTTTTTTCAGAAAACCAAAGAAAAAACAATAAAAACTTATAAAACAATGTGATCATTATCACATTTATCAGTATTTTTAAGGTGACGTAATAAATTGCAATAAATTTTTAAGTGTCATCATTATTAAATTGTGGCCTCTTCAATATTGATCAGTGATCAAAGAAATGTTTATTTAATTTTTTTTCTTCATTTCATTTTGAACGCTGTGTTGTTAAATATTTCTTAAACAACCTGTATGAAAATGTTCAAGAACAAATATAAAATTAAGTGTTGTGTCATGCAATTTAAACGGAACCACTTCTTTTGAAAACAAAAAAAAAAAAAAAACATACACAACAACGAACCCTTTTAAACGTTTATGATGGACACCAAAGGAGTTTGTTCTTCTTGTTTTTCGTTATGAATACATAAAAAAACAGTTTCATAAAAATTGCGAAAAAACGAAAATAAAATTTTGCTAAATGATGATCTGCACAATAAAGAAACATTGGAATACACTTGCTGCGGCCGGACAGTCATTGATCGTTGTTGTTTTCATTTCAGAACAAATATCAAAAACAAGGAGAGGAGAAAAATGACTTAAAGATAGAACAACAAGAAGAAAAAAATTGCCATTCAGGGCGAGTCAAACCACACCAACTGATTAAATAATAAATTAATAATATCAACATCAACAAGTCCGCAAAAATGTTGTAAAAAAAACACAGACAGTCTTAGTGGACAGACAGACGGACACAATATGAGAAATATAGCGACAGGCCAGACAGACATTCGTATGAAAATAAAACGCAAAGACAACACTCTTACACACCCAAACTATTAAAAGAAAGGATTGATCATATTCATAATACAGCAAATAAATTAAACAGAAAGAAAAATTCTACCGGCTTAAAAAAAAAACGAAAAAACAAAAAAATATTCAAGATCTTATGAATGCGTAACGATATATTTTGTTTCACTAGAATTTTGAATACACTGCCGAAGGCATTTATATAGCTTGAACAATTGGTAACATCATTGATTTGTATAGAACAAATCTTTGGAAACAGTTGAAATTTGTTAGAGACTTTCGTAAATTTCGACGATTTTGAAGAAATTTTCAAATTTGTACCGATGCATGCTCAGCATGTTTTCTAACTCTCTAATGCCTTAATTTGCTTCCGAACTTCTGCAGTGTCTTAATGTTAAGATTGGCTGTAGTCGAAGCTTAACCTTATATTTCATCATTAGTACAAAATGGAGAACATGGCCTTAGCACCAAAGATATAGTCGCCCTTTAAAATTTTGTCACAACCGGTTGGGTAAAAAAGTAACTCACTTGGGAAAGCTTAGAGAACAGCAAATCGGTTGAGAGAATTTAAAGCAGTATATTTTACTCACTGCACCAGAACTGAGAGTTTCGAATTTTGTTTTGGGACATGAAGATCTTCAGTTCTTGAGAATATTGCTGAACTTCATAAGGGTATACAGGATCAAAGTAAGTAGTCCATATTTCACCGTGCACAAGAACTCAGATTTTAATATATTCAATAAGATGAACGTGAACTTAAAACTAAATTTTCATATGATCGAACTGATCGAGGAGCACAATTAATTTGCAAGTAAACTTCTGTCCTGCAAAATGATCCAAATTGTTTTCAATTACAGAAGCTAATAAAACTTAGATGTGCGCTTAAATTCTTTCCCAATCTGAATTATATTGAGACAATACTGGATTTGAAACGGGATCGAAAACCCTGTTGTCTTAGATGATGAGTTGTTGGTGTACACTGACGATTTTAAGCTCATTATGGTACTGATTAGGGAATATTATCTAATGAGCTAGGTCACTCGGTCTCCTCCAGAAATATCAATTGAGTCGCCAAGGGAATCAAATTCAACGCTCTACAATAACACAAACTAAGATATCTTGGCACCTAGCTCTCTCATGACCCAGAATGGCTCAAATATATTTCAATCATGAATATCTTGATATCTAGCAGTCCCACGATATAGAGTGGCTCAAAGGTGTTTCTATAAAAACTCTAATCAAATTTGCTGCAAAAGTGCTGCATGATTCTCTTGGGAACTGCAGGAGTTATTGGATTGTTCAAAGTAGGGAGGTATAATTTTTAAGGGAGTTACAATGGGAAAAATTCCTACAAAGGTTTTCTCTAAATTCCGCCAGTCGTATGGAAACTAAAGAAATTGCGCTTAGGCGTAAATATTTATATAAAATTTCAGTTATCGTTTGACCTGTTCTCTGTCCAATATGTAGAAACTCCCTTGTAAAATTATATATATCTTATATATCTTGTCTTTCCCAAAAACTTATTGATTGATTTATTAAGAGGGCAACAAGCATTACGACCCAAGTTAAGATCTTTTGTGCAGCCCTTTTGATTCACCAATGGAGATTAGGTTCACGTATGAATCTTAATGTTCTAGACGGTGAGAGATTGAATATTTCATTAGGCGAAAGAAAAGCGTCTCCCAGAATGCGCTCTCTAAGAGACCATAATGGCTGCCAGTCACAAAGTACATGTTCAGAGGTTTCATCATGCTTTTCGCAGAATCTGCATAGCCTCTTCATATTGTTACCAAGAATGTACAGGTGGTATCTAAGTCCACAGTGACCGGTATAAAGTCTCGTTAGTAATCTTAGGTCAATATTGTTAAGTGACAGAACCTTTGGGATTTACCTTTCATTAGCATTATGAAGCATTTTGCCTATCTGAGTCCTGATATTAACTTCCAGTGGCGGAGAAATTCAGATTCAACATATGAATCGCATTTTTCCCTAATGTATCCTTTGGGGATATCAAAGAATGGTTCTGGTCCAATAAAAGGGCGTCGTGCGGCCCCTGAGTTAATCTCGCGAAAACTAATCTTGACGCATTCGGATCTTAATAGGAATTCGCTAAGAAGATTGGACATACAGACATAGCACATAAATAATACTTATGTAGTTTCAGAGAGGAGATGTATGTTTTCATCGCTCTACAAGAAAGGAAGGCTATGATACCATACCAGCAAGCTTTAAAATGATATAGAGTGTCGCAATATCTAATGAAATTTGTTAGAAACTGATCCTCTTAGAGCAAAGATATCTTCCAAATTAGGACTTCGAATGCTTTCGCTGAATTTTGAGCATCTAATGGAACCTATAGCAACTAAATTTAATATTGTACTTCCCGAATGCAAGTCTTTATGGTAGCTGCTTCGAAATTTAGTTCCCAAATTCTTTATGCGATCATGTCCTAAAGTCAACATATATGACATCTTTATATATTTGCGAGAAGATTTATGTTTACATCGCTCTAAAAGAAAAGAAGGCCATACTAGCAAGCTTTAACATGATCTGGAGGTGTGTCACTAACGATCTAATGAAATTTGTTAGAAACTGACTACCTTAGAGAAAATACACCTCCAAAATTAGGACTTCAAAAGATTTCGCTGAGTATCTAATGGAACCTAACAACTAAATTTAAAAATGTACTTCCTGAATGCAAGTCTTCGCACGACAATATTTATGGTAAATGTTTTGAGATTTAGTTCCCAAATTCTTCATGCGATCATGTCCTAAAGTCAACATGCATGACATCTTTATGTATTTGCAAGGACGTGTATTCATAACTATACAAGAAAGAAGGCTAGTCTTTCCACGTTGATATTTATGGTAGATGTTTTGAGATGTAGCTCGCAAATTCTTAGTGCGATCATGTCCTAAAGTCAATATACATGTCTTCTTTTTATACCCTACACCACTTTAGTGGAGAGGGTATATTGGGTTTGTGCTCATGTTTGTAACTCACAATAATATTGGTCCTATACCCACTCTTAAAGCATACCAATCAGCTTAGAATAATTTTCTGAGTCGATTTAGCTATGTCTGTTCGTCCGTCCGTCCGTCCGACCGTCCGACCGTCCATCTGTTCGTCCATGTAAACCGTCCACTCAATTCCGAACTTTAAGCCACTTAATGCGTAACAATTTACGTTTTCACCAATATTTGCCAGGAATTATGTTTAGAACTCACATTTAATTTAGTTTCCTCTCTAGCTGATTTCAAAAAATTCTCCATAAAAAAGACCTCTTGGTATTGTTAAACTGATCAGTTCTGGTTACGTTTTTTTTTTTTTGATCTTCTGTTTATTTAATTTTTTTCAATTCTTTCTTTTTTTTGCGGGTGACTGGACTTGAGAATTTCAATACCGTTTCCAAGTATTTTGTTAAAGTGTGCGTATATGTTAGCAGTTAAAGTTAAGTTTTGTTGTAACAAGTTTGCTTTATGTACGATTATTTGCTCTCATTGCATTGTCGTTGGTCTGTTGTCAAGTGACAGTGGAGGAGTATAGAATGAGCAGAAAAAAAATCATAAAAAAATTTAAAATATTTTGCTTGTATTCATATCTTAACGTGGAGTGTGCAGATATTTTTCTGCAGGTTCATAATGTAGCAAACTGTTAAAAAAACCATACATAGATGGATGCTGTTGATATTCAAGGTTAACTTTTTTTCCAATATAATTCTTGCTTTTTTTTGTGTGACTGGGCTCTGCTACACTCACTCACCATCATCAATAACTACGCACCCAATTTATATTCATGTGTGTATTTACCAGATACTTATTGTATCTATATAGCTTGTTCCATCGTTTGTTTGTTGTTAATAAACGAATGGTGGTTTTCTTAGGTTTTTAGTTTGAATTTTTTTCAGGTTTCATTTTCCGTTTAGTTTTTTGTTTTATTACTGCTTAAGAATTATTTTTAAATCTGGCGACATCCCAAATAATAAGATCTCATTATTTTTTATCTTTCCTGTTTTGAGTTTTTATACCCTACGCCTCCATAGTGGGGAGGGTATTATACGTTTGTGCTGATGTTTGTAACACACAAAAATATTGGTCCTACACCCACCTTAAAGTATACCGATCGACTTAGAATCACTTTAAGCCATGTATGTCCGTCCGGCTGGCTTTCCTTGTAAACCTTGTGCGCAAGGTACAGGTCGCAATTTTCAAGATATATTGATGAAATTTGGACCATACGTGTTTTTTGGCCCAACGACGAAGCCTATTGAAAATGGTTGAAATCGGTTATTTCACCTAGCCCCCATACAACCCTACCCCCCGGAAAGGGCTTTTGAGTTCATAATTATGTTAAATATTGTAGTATCTCTACAAAAATCGGCAAAACTTAGTTCTATATACGTCTTAATAATACTACCAATTTTCATAATTATCGGACTTTATTTGACCCTAGCCCTCATACAAAGTCCCCTTCAGAAAATGACTTGAAGGTCAATAATTCCCTAATAAACACTAGTATCGCGATGAAATCCAGTATACATAACTCTAATGTAAACGTAAAGAAATGTACCAAAATTTATAAGGATAGGCCCATATTTACCCTTGCCCCCATATAATCTCTCTTTTAGAAAATCACCTTTTTCAACAAATTGTTAAAATATTTCGGAATTAAGGTAATAAAACTTAAATGCTTTGTTATTAAATATAATCCACATTTTTAACATACTCAGTGGTGTAGGGTATCATATGGTCGGCCATGCCCTAACTATACTGTCCTACTTGTTTTCTCTGTGTTGGTATTAGCAAGTTGTTATATTCTTACCGCACACGTTGTTGTTGGGGGTTTGGTGTTAGTGGTGCCTCATCAAGTTTTTTAGGTTAATAATTTGTTGATTTGAAAAATTAATTAAAGTAATCGGTTTAGAGTGAATGTAAGGAATGTACAATTATATCTTTATAAGAACTTAACTAAAGTGATCTAGAATTAATTCCATAAATGTAATCGAAATTTGAAGAATGAATTGCGCAACGTTTCAGATACCTCCTATATTCGTCATTCCATTAATTTCCGTAAACAATTACTTCTGAAACCGATTACTGATCATATACAATTTCATTTCAACTCTCCAAATTATAGCAACACTAACAACTTAATGCGCGGGCGTTCATTAAACGTCATGATGGAAAAAAGAAAATAAGTCCATCAACCTGTTGCTAAATCTTGTATTTCCTGTGCAATCATTAAAAGCCATAACAACTTATAGCTAGATTCTCTAAACTAGTTGCAATTAAACATTTTAAGAAAACTATTTAAAAAAAACGTGTGTCTTTAACATCAAATTTAAACATTTCCGTTGAAAATTGTGCAAATTGTTAACTTGCAGAATGCAAGGGATTAACAACCTAAATAATCTACTATTAATTATTTGTTACTTAAACGCTTATCCAGATTTATTGGAAACGTTTTGTCATAAATTTACTTTTATTTCTATACAATGAAAGAAATAATCAATTTATTTTAATTATGCCAATTAATTTCAATTATGCACTTGTTAGCCTCTTGGCTATGTTGTTGTGTGTATGTTTTTTAACTTTTGCAGGAAATTTTTTTAATGAATATCTACCACTAATGATCAATCAATATATAGTCTTTTTGTTTTGCACTTTTCATCTACCGATTTCATTTTTATTAAATTGAGATAATAATTGGTGAGGAGAAAAACTTTATAGTGTAGTGTAAACTGTAAATGTTATCTACTCTCTCAGTGGCTTGCTATTTAACGGGAAATTTTACATATTATGATATAAGGGTTTGATCCACTTAAAACAGGGAAAGGCAGAGAGTTAAAGACTTACCTCTCTGATTGGTTTTTATACATATGTATGTATGTATGTATGTGAAAGAAAGAGTACAGAAATTAATTCTCCATGGGTGCCTCGGTAGGCTATTTGGTAGTGTCTAGGGATTGTGGGTTCAATTCCCACCACAGACTCTGCTCTGATATACTACGAGGTGTCATCCTCTTTTGAATTCAGTAAAGTGACATTTCACTTCTATTAAGAAAAAATTACGTCGATATATCAAAATTTAGGTCTCAAATATTTCATGCGCTCGTGCCTTGGAACTCATACAAACTCAACAAAATGCTATCTGATTTGGGACAGTAAAGAGACATTTCGCTTCTATCAAGGTTCTCGACTTTCCACTCATACTTTTACGAGTGACGTTTCAAGATTTATTTCTTAAATTTTTCTCGCGGTCATATCTACTAGATAAATTTGAACCTGAAGAACGTTGTAGCCATTAGGTAAACGTACATGTGTAGTTCAAGATTATCGCATATACATAAATATTTCCTAAGCCAGTACAAGTAACACTTTTTTAATAGTCAGTGAATAATGCGATCGATAAGATTAGTGTTTCTAATCCAATATTCTCCCTATTGGTATTTAAACTCTGAAACTCCTGTCTTGTCTGTAGAATAAGAAGAATATCATCCTGCCGGTGTGCTATAAATTCATAGATTTTGACGGTCTCGGTTCAGTCTTTCGCCAAAGACGAATGTAGGTTAAGTGACTGATATTATAAAGAGCTTTGTACTTTGAGATAAGTCATTCGATATAGTTGCTATATCAACAGATATCAATAAGTGATTTGGCTGCGCGACTAGGTTTGACAATACATCGGAATAGGAGGGTATCTTCACTATCTCTTTTATGGTAAACGATTGCTATCTATGACTTCGGAGAAATATCATTTAAACACTGTTTGCTATTTCGTAGATTATATGTATACAAGAAGTTGAAACTCTTATAACCTCGTGAAATTTCGTGAAAATCTTCTAGGTAGTTCAGCTTGATATATAAAGAGCTTTGTACATCGGCATAAGTTATTCAATGTTGTTGCTGCTCGACTAGGTCTTAGAATGTATCGGAACAGGAGCGTGTCTTCACCATATTTTCTGTTGCTATTTCTGACGTCAGTGAATTGACACTTCAACACTCAGTAGTTGTCTGCTATTCCGTGGATTATCTGAATACAAGAAGTTGGAACTCATATAACCTCGTGAAATTTCGTGAAAATCTTCTTGCTAGTTCAGCCGATGAGTATTGGCATCGATTTATTATGCTTTGATATTTCGGGGAAGTTTTCGGTGCTATTGCTATCTCAACAGTTGTAACATGATTGTTATATAAAGGGATTTGTAGCAACAGATTTGTATCAAATTATACCAATGATTAGGTAGCGCGACTAGTTATAAAAGCAATACATCAGAATAGGAGGGAGTCCTTATCATATTCTCTGTAGTAAGTGATTGCTATTTCCGACATTGGTGAATTGTCTTTTAAACACTCAATAGCTGTCTGCTATAGATTATAGATTATCTGTATACAAAAAGTTGGAACTCTTATAACCCCGTGAAATTTCGGGAAAATCTTCTTATTAGTCCAGCCGAGGAGTATAGGCACTGATTTATTATGCTTTGATATTTCGGGGAAGTTTGCTGCCGCTGTTGCTATCTCATCAGTTGTGAAATGCTACGCGAAGTGATTTAGGTTTCCCTCTTCTCGTTCGTGTTATTATTGGATTCAAATAAATATTTACGATAATAACTTTTCCGTGGTCACTTCATATTTATATTAGTGATTATGTTGCTGAAATAACAAAGCCATCCATCCAGTAAAGCCATTAAGCCATAGTTCTGTGACTTTAAGTGATTGAAGAAAGCACTGGGGTGAGTATTTTGTGGATGGGAGGATTGTTAATGCAACTTCTTACGGCATCATAACGGTGAGCAGGTTCTGACGTAAGATCACAGAATGTGTGAATCATCAGATAAAGATTGATTCGTACATGTCGGGATATACATCGAAATTCCTCTTCTGCCTATTTGCCATTCTAGAAAGTAACTTTGTGTTCTTTTCAAGTGATTTTTGGTGATTAGGCGCCACTAGCTCTTTGATATCTTGTTTCTTGTGAAGTACTTCCGTCTAAACGTTCCTTGTTCTTCTTAATCCAACTATAATTGGGGACTCTACTCTTAATGTTAAAGGCAATATTCCTCGTTAGTCTAATCAATTAAAAACTTTACAGGCTCCGTCTTTTGGTATTTTAGCTTTAGAAATGAATACTACATCTATCCCTTACTACCCCTTGGGAATGTACCCTAATTCCAGACTACCCCAGTGTAAACTTTCACTACCAAGTAAGCGGTTAAAATGCTAAAATTTACTTACACAATTGCATTTAAAGTCATTATTTTAACACGTTGATGTCATAGGAGTCAAGTACTTACCACAATCGCTTACAAGTAATTAGAAAAATTAGTCAATGTATGAAAAAGCATATACAGCTTCAATAACTTCACGGAGATTGGTAATGAATTATAAAGTATTCATATAACACCTTATTAATAAGACTTCTATGTAATCAGAACGATATATGGTAGTCATTGATAAGTATGCTAATAGGTAAGTGGTTACAATTTAAAGTCATTACTAAGTTTTTGCTGGGATCATATTCTTTCATCGATTACTCTACAAGTTATTAATACAATCAGAATCTTTATTCTCTTTAACACCACAAAACGGACTATTTAGAAAGAGTTTTATGTAGGCTTGACTCCATCAAAATACTATTTCTGAATATTAGCAAGTTTACGTTGAAGTTGTGAAAACATTTTCTAAGATTTGTATATGTCGTACTAATATCAAATTTGATTTCTATTATTAAAGATGATCAATTGATCATTAATAATAATTAATTTTTTAAATCTCCTCAAAAAACTGCGAAATCAATTTTACTCCAACCCTTATTAAAACATCATACTCTAAAATGATATGTGTGAGAGAAAAAGAAATATTAACTGTCTAGTTAAATTCTTAACTTAACAAGACTTAACTATCTGTCAACTTGTTATCAGATTTAGAAAAACAGAGAAAAAAAAATCACATTAGAATTTTAAAATAGCCATAACAAAAACTTTACTACTACTGGAGCAGTTGCTGGAATAGCACAGGACAAACTAACAAACACTACTGCAGGCCAACACTTCTCACATAAGAACGAAAATGTATGCAGTCTGTGAATGATGGTGACAACAAGTGGCGTTTTTTTTTACACCCATTCTGTTTATTTTACTCTAAGTATTTCAACTCAATCTGCGTTTATCGCAAGTCATATTACACATTGATATGCACAACACACAACATATGGTTACAGAAATATAGATAGAAAAAAAATAACATTATAAATATATAGTGGGTCTTTGGAACAACAGCAAACTTATTACGACGATGACTTCTATGACTAGCAAACTTACTTATACTTATACAAAGTATAGCGTTAATATTATTCAAATTTAATGGTAGTTGGCTTGATTGGTGGCTATGTTGACGATATGCCATCTAAGATATAAATTCAGGATAAAACTAAAAACTCAAATGAAGTAAAAAGTGAAAAAAATAAATACTCTATGAACGCGCGCTGTCATCATAATTGATACGTTTGATCGATGGATTGGTTAGTTAAAATGTCGCGCTTTTGAGTGACTAGTTGGTAGTGGTGCTAGTGCTGGTAGTGTCTTGACTAGATGAGTGATAGTGTGCAGTGGGACTACTATATGTCTAGATAATCAAACGTATTTTTGATTTTGACGACCTACCTGTTTATTAAAACATACTGGGAGGAAAATGAATAAAAACTATTTTTTTTTACAAGGGCTAACTGAAAAGTTGTTTAAAATTTTGAAAAATTAGTTTATAACATATATTTTCTGGAATTCTTTAAGAAATTTGTTGCTTATGTTTGATATATAATTGATCACAATATCGGTATATATTTAGCAGATTTCGAAATAATAACTTTTCAAACTGCCTTTATTTGTTTGCTTAAAGGAATACACTTGCCTTAAACGAACCCTAGTCTAAGGCTATATCTAAGTTAAAGTTTAGAGGAGGGGGTTGACATTTGTATAGTTCCTGCTCGTTATTTAAGTTTTCACATAATTGTACGTGGTGTGGTGTTTAAAGCCAAATGAAATGGGAAAAAAACTGATTGCGTCTTTTATGTTTTTGATGTCTATCAGTTTTTCACACAGCCATACAAACACACACACACACACATACACCGAGTGTTGGCAATTGCAGTATGTTGCAATGATGAAGACGGCCTTTACAACTCATGTGGGAATTCAATCAAAAATTGTCAGTTAAGCGGCACTTTAGTCTACTACACTAGATGTTAGTAGTTTCTTAACTGTCCATATGTACCGACAGACCTGTCTAGTTATCCATACGTTAAAATCTGTGAAAAAAAATAACTCTAAGACTTCTAGTCTTTGTTATTCGTTAATGGTAGCGCGGCTTTTGGTTGTTTTTATTTTTTTTTTTCTGTCTACTTCTTCTTCGCTTTTTATGTAGACATTTAACAATGTATGTTGTTCTTTTTGTGGTGTGAGAATAACTGAATTTTGTTAATAGAACAGGTACTTTTTCTTTTTCACGCGTCAATATTGTTTTCTTGAGTGTTTTTGCGTTGTTTCTTCTTCCTTTGTAAGTGCAACATTTTTTGGTTAAGTGATATTTTCGAAGAGGTGCCAGATTTTTTTAATAAGCGTAGATTCTTTCAAATATGAATGCGTTACGTAGCTAATCAATTGATACTTTCATAGCTTCTTCTTCTTCTTCCAATGACCGAGCATGCGTAGCGAAGAGCTACACCCTGTGCGAGACATCTCTGCATACTCAAAGCAAAACAGGGAGAATCTAGAGTGGACGGTCGATAAACAATTCCGATCATTATCCATACAGTAATCATGGGTTTAATGGTACTACGTTAGTGTGTCTTTGAACGGTAGTCTCTGGAGCATGTTGCAATTCTGCTTAATGTTTTGTTAATTTCCCATTTATATCTTCCCTTTTTAGATGGAAATTTAAGAAAATAATAATACAAAATCAAAACAGGTGCTCATGGAGTCGAGTCCCATTTCCACTAATGCATTTGTCCCAGTGGATGAACAAGCTGAGCTGCTGTACTCTGAACCAAACAAGAAATCTTTTATTGGCATTGAACCCAGATGAAGAAAGGTACCAACCTCTATAGAAAGTCCTGAATTTGGTCAAGCTACATACAACAAGCTTATCCGTACAGTGATCATGTGTTGAATGGTACTACGTTAGTGTGTCTTTGAACGGTAGTCTTCGGAACATGTTGCAATTTCCCTTTTATATCTTCCCTTTTTAGATGGAAATTTAAGAAAATAATAATACAAAATCAAAACAGGTGCTCATGGAGTCGAGTCCCATTTCCACTTATGCTTTTGTCCCAATGGATTAAGAAGATGAGCTGCTGTACGCTGAAACAAACAAGTAATCCTTTATTGGCGTTGAACCCAGATGAAGTAAGGTACCAACCTCTATAGAAAGTCCTGAATTTGGTCAAGCTACATACAACAAGCTTATAAAGACTTCACAGAAATCTTAAAACTTGGAGTCATATCACTAAAAATTTCCGCATGGAAAGGTGGTCGTTCGATAAGCTGAGTTTTAAACAATATTGTGAAGCTCAAGGATGATTCAATAAAGCCTTTAAGCCAGGCTGCTTGATAGTCAACAGCAAAGGCGCGAAATCTGGCTTAGGTACCATCATAAAATCTATGGACTCATGCAGAACTTTTGAATTGATCAGTCTACTATTCTAAATGGGAAGGTAAACTTATTTCATATTTCAGAAGCTCTGCGGGAAGATTATCCGGACCGGCTGCCTTAGAGTTCTTTAGCCTCTTGACTGCCTTTCTTACTTCGTCGAGGGTTGGAGCTGTTGTGGGTATGTGATGTCCCTGAGCACCTGAATGAATGTCCAGGTGCATGTCACCTAATTGTATTGGGGTAGTCTGGAAAAATTCCTTCCATCTGTTGAGTTGTTCCTCATTCGTTGTCAATATGCAGCCTTGGGCATCCCTTATGTTCACAATTACGTTCATCTGCCCGCCACTAAGTTTTCTGACAGCCCTATAAACATCACGCGTATTGCCGCGAACGGAAGCGAATTCACTTTTCACTCTCCTTTTCACCTCTTTGTATTCATCACGTGTTGCCTGATTTCCTCGCAGTCCGTTTAATTTAGACCGTTTAATTTAGACTTCAAGACTGCGGTTGCCTTTCCATTCTGGAGTATGTGAAATTGGAAAAATTCGCGGCAATTTCCAGATTTTGTAGACAATCGAGATTCAATTTGGCAGTTGGCTTGCTCTGGTGATAATTAGCCTTTGGTCGAAGCTTCACTATGCCAACCAGGAGTTGATGATCGCTGTAGATGTCAGCTCCCCGTATGGTTTTGACGTCCATTAAGCAGCCGAGAAATTTCCTGGTCAATTTGATTACGAGTCATGCCATCCGAGGATTCCTATGTATACTTGTGGATGATTGGATGGATATGCTCCAGTCTTAACCATGTACATTTTGCCGATCATACAGGAATATTGTCATTCTGCAGATGCCACTGTTGAAACTGGAGAGGCATAACACTACTCAACACCATTCAAAAAGTAGTAGCTTTTTATAATCCTAGACCGCATGAGTGATACACTAGAATAGACCCTACGCCGCGAACAGGCAGGCTTTAGGGAAAATAGGTCTTGTGTGAACAATATTAATATCCTCCGGATAATTATAGAACAGTCTGTCGAATGCAATTCGCCGCTCTTTCTTTCTTCAATACCATTAATCGCGAAAATATTGGGAAATGTCTCCAGAACATTGGGATACCTGATAGACTAATAGTGATAATACGGTTCCTGTACCGCGACGCATTTTGTCGAGTTCGCTTCAGAGGCATGGAAAGTGAACCATTTGAAATTGAAAACGGACGAAGGCAAGGCTGTATTCTGTCCCCAATGCTCTTCCTCCTAGGTCTAGACTCCTTTATGGCAAAAACCAATGGTGAAGCGAGGGATGGCTTACAATGGACGATTAATGGTCAACTTCACTATTTGCTTTACGCAGTTGACATATGCCTGATGTCACATACGATCTCTGGAATACAATTCAAAATCAGTTAACTGGAAGCAAACGCACTGTTAGTCGGTTTGAAAATCAACATCAGAAAAAGATTATGCGGATATCACCAAACATCACAACACCTGTAAAGCTTAATGTCAACACCATAGAGGATGTCGACAAATTTTGCTATCTGGACATCATTATTAGCAAAGATGGAGGAGCCGATTCCGATGTGAAGAGTAGGATAAACAAAGCCAGACTTGCGTATGCCACCCTCAGTAGAATATGGCAGTCTTGACAGATCTCAAGAAAACACAAGATTGACATTTTCAACACCAGAGTTAAATTCGTACTAATGTACGGTTGCGAGGCATGGGAATTAAGCAGTTCTATAACAAAGAATCTACAGGTGTTCATAAACATATGCTTGGGGCGCATAATGGCGATATTCTGACCAAGACGCATACATAACAATGATCTACTCTCTATCTGTAACGAGGACCCAATTGACGTTGAAGTCCGGCAAAGAAAATGGCGCTGGACTTCAGGACTGTAATGATGAACTGATATAAATTTGTGGCATTTGGTAGGATATATGCGTCATTGAAGTATATTATGATATATCGTCAGGATCCTTTAGGGTAGTTCTGCTTCTGGTGTAGATTCGATTATATAACATATTAAGCAATTTGCGCTTTTCATGCTATATTCTGAGAGAATTTGTCTTTTAACTCTGAGTGAAGAACTCAAATAAACTTGAGGTGTTGGACACAGTAATTGGTATATTGAAGATGTATGTGGAAATGCAGTAGTTTACGATTTTCTTCGGCGGTAAACAATAATTTTCAGGAGTTGTTTATTAAATAGTAATTTAAGGAGTTGACTGATGAAGCTGACGAATAGCGAAATAAGCTTTGAATATCCAAAACATGTGTAAGCTCTGTTGTACGGAAGTGAAACCTTATTTGGAACAAACATGGGGTTTGATCCCTGCGTCATTGTCAGCGTATTAATACACTTCGATCTAATTTCCCTGGATCGTATCCAGGCCGGTTATTGACAGAGAACAAGATTTGATACTTTAACATGAAGCCCAAATGGCGAAGATCATGTGTCCTTATATTCCGAGAGAATAACTACGGGTTACAAATTCAAGGAGTAACGGTCAATGGACTCCAAAGTAGTCTTATTGTGGAATGTTTCCCCATCTCGTTAAGCGATGTCTGGCATTCAAGGAACATGTTAGATGAGGTTTGACTGTCGATTATTTAAAAAATAACTCTGGTAAGCAAGTAGCTGCAAAAGCGCTATTTCAGGGAAATAAAGTTTAGTCTGGCTTGTAGTGCTTGTAAAAGAAATCATCTGCTAGTTAACTTTATATTCCACTATATGTCTTTAGTAACATGTTATATGCCACTTTAATGATCTTGTCTTAACAGCACAACACTTGGCTGGAAACGTCAAAATATAAGAAACAAATAAAAATATCCTACAAAAGAAAAAAATCTAAAAATCACACATAAAATAAACTACCAAGAGGATGATAATACTTGGCAAGAGAATTTAGAAAAAGTTTATTTTTACTTAAAAACAAAAATATCTTTTAAAAAATGATCATAATCAAGTTTAAAACATCATTCAGAGACATCATCGCCATTTCCAAATTGCCGCAACTGCAGTTCAACAACAACAACAAGTAGAAAAACATCAGAAACAAACATGTTGACCACCAACAGAGCTTTTATTGGTTTACAGAGGCCTATTAAGTCATAGGCATTCATATATACTTATGTATAGGCGAATACATGGTTGGACGATCCAACAGACAGCGGACTACTACTATACAATCATCACACATTTATATATTTTATTTCATGCAACTATTACATGGTTAGATAAATGGTTGAGATCGAGTGGAAGGTGGTGGTGGCAATCAAATGATTGTTTTAAATTTTCAAGATATATGAATCAAAGAAATAAAGGCAGCAGGTATGTATCAGCATAGAAAATGAAGATGATAGTCTAAAAATAGAGGCAAATAATAATGTTCACACAAGTAGGCTTAAAGACGAAAAAAAAAAAAACATAATTGTGTGAATTTTTTAATTTGAATTTTATGTTTTTTTTCTTAAAACAAATTATACACCAAAAAATATGGTTGTAAACCCAGATATATTTATCTATTTTTGGTTGTATTGATAAATTGGCTTTTTCAAGCTTATTTAGATTAAAATGTTGTAAAATAGTTGGTATTAAAAAATATGGTATTATTAATTTTTCTTTCGGCTTTACAATCACTTTTATTTTGGAGCTTAAAAAAAGACCACACCAGATCATCATCACCACCAAACTTATCATCTTATAAAAAAAACACCACATTAGGTGGTACAAGTGGTCTTGTAAATGAAAAATTACTACAAAATTGTTTACAATATTAACGGTTTTATGCTAATTTTTGTTTAAGAGTTTTAAATTTTGTTTTGGTTTTATTTCGTCTTGTCAGTATGTTGCAGTGTTTGTTGTTGGTCTTCAAAGACTTTGCCGTTTTGTGTGTCCGGCCGTGGTCGTTTAATCGGCAGTTTTCGACCTGTTAATAAACAGTTTTTAATTAGTTTTTAACAGCGGTGGGTCTCGCAGCTAAACAGAAAATATCTTAGAAATTTCTTGGTTTTTCTTTACATGCTCTAATATTATTTTCTATGCCATTTGTGCTTATTTTGGTGTATGGGTGGTTTCAGCTTTTTTTTTGAGCTTTACTAATACAGCTGTCATAATTTGTCAAATTGTATTAAATTTAGATATTTTTGTAAAATAGAGACATTGACAATTATGCTATACCGATTACTAAAAATTTCAACTACTTCACAATCAACTTTTAAAGTGATAAAGCTCCGAAATTTTTACGATATTGTTCGCAAATATTTGATCCAGAAAATAATAATGTACTTTACTACATACCATGTATGTATACCATACCAAAGGTCTACGAAATACCTTCTTATACTTATGGTAGACATATTACACCTGTAGAGCATAGAATCCAAGACATGTGTGTTCAGAAATCCTTTGATATGAAGTCGAAGTGCTTTACGTGAGTACCTGGCGTGTAGCCCTATCCCACGGTGGTACTTTTTCAACCACTGGATGAATATCAAGTAAACAACTCACCACTGCCCCTTTGTGTTTGTTACACGCAGGTCGCAATTTTTGTACATGGATATGCCGGTCCATGTATAAGCACTTTTCTCAAATACTCGAGCTATCTAATCTCTTGCCAAAGTAGTCACGTTGGGGAAAGACAGGTGTCATGAGCAAGCTCAATCTACCACGACATAATGTCGCCCAACCACACTACTATGGCTCTGTTGATTCGGCAACAGCACCTAGGGGACGTAATTGGTAGTCCGAAAAACACAGATCATATTAATTGACAAGACTTTATTTCAGTGGTCACAGAGACCCACTGTGATAAGTTGAGCTTGCACTCAACCATGTTGGAAAATCGCTTTTAAATTAAAGAAAGGGCAGTGACGTCTTCGCACTCCATTGGCTTGCTAGACCGTAGTCTAACTCTCATTCATCGTTCACTTTACATCGTTACTCCATTATCACTCATCCATCAAATCCATCAATCACTCCATTCTCTTTATAGAATCAAAGTTGACATCAGAAACATCGTTCATCTTCGTTTACCAATTCTTCGCATTATCAGCTCAATTCCAACATTTTATTAATCCACGGTCATGCTCTGTAACTTGTACCGCTCCTTGCATCTAGGAACGATAACAGAAATGTATCTTGAAAATTTATATTTCATCGTGTATCAGTCTTTTAACCAAGCACCCCCTTCCTGCGATTTAGGTTTCAACCACAGCCACTACGTGGATCCCGAAGGAACCTCAACCAACTGACCAGCCAGGACAAGTCCTGTGGGCAACTGGCCACCCGTAGTACCAGATTATGTGGTGCTCTGGTTAGACCTCTTTCCAATTTATGCAAGGACTAGGCCAGGCAGTAAATTGTCAACACCAATTTATAGTCCCGGAAGACCACAGCTATTGGTAGCACCTATCTACCCCCGGATTGCAATACACCAAGATGAGGTCTGACATCAAGGAAACATGCCCGGGCGGCATCCTTTGATATCATATATTGTATATTTAGGGTGTTCAGAGCTCCGCTGAATGGACTTCGCTACTATAAGGACTTAGAATATAATTAGTTTAAAGGTCGCCAAACAACTGGCATGTTCCTATTTATTGTATTAGCTAAACCCCCTAACCACTTCACCACTTATCCACTACACCAACTCTCCACTTCACCCCCTCTTGTTAATACAAACCGGGACTATAAACAGGATGAGTCATTTGACGCGCAGAAGTCAGACTGATGCCCGGCGAAGTCAATATCACGGAAAAAGTTAAATCAACCTCGCTCGTATAAATGTTTCGGATGCTTGCTCTTGAATGTGTGGAAAAAAAGAGTTACGAGTTTGGTCAAATGTTAACGGATGTACGGTACCCCGGGGCATGTTTCCTTGATGAAAGACCCTCATCTTGCTGTATTGCAATTCCGGGGTAAAGAGGTGCTAGTTTGCCGGGACTATAAACTGGTGATGTCACTTTACTTCTTGGCTAGTCCCTGGTATGATTTGACATGGCGTTTAACTAGAGAATTACATATTCTAGTACTACGGGTGGCCAGTTGCCCGCAGGACTTGTCCTGGCTGGTCAGTTGGTTAAGGTTCTTTCGGGATCCACGTGATTGAGTTGCAGTTAAAAGACTGATGCACGGTGAAGTCTATATTTCGGGATAAGTTCGATGCTGTTGCCGAATGACAAAAGATACCCCACAGAGGAGTGACTGTGGGACTAAACGTTGGAAATGAGTTGGTGTTAATTGTGTATGATACAGAATGAATAGAGGGGTATACGGGCCTTGCCAACCCTTATACCTAGAATAAGTGTGTTGTGTGTTGTTCTCTTATGAGTGTATCGGATAAATGAGAAGTGTGCTGGGTTGAATGATGATGGATGAAAGGTATCTTTTAGAAGTGATACCATCGAATTTTTCTTCCTTGTCCAGGTATGTTCAGAATAAACTAAGTTCATACCAGAATTACCACAGTGTGTCACTGTGAGTAAGAACAAAGTCTCGGCTTATTTGATAGACTCGTACTTCGGTCTACCGGTGCCGTTGCCGACTCAACAGAGTACATCCCATCTGCGTGGTTGTAAACGGAACTGATGTCTTGCATCTTGAAAGTTAAGCAACAGGGCAGCAATGGTCAGAGATTAGATAGCTCGAGCAAAGTGCACGTATACTGGTCCGGAAATTCCTATATATAAATTGCCACCGTCGTGTAGGAAGTACAATGGGGCGGTGGTGAGTTGTCACAGAAGCTCGACCAGTGGTTGAAAAGACCATCGTGAAATAAAGCCTTCAAGGCAGGTGTTCACGTATAGAACTTCGACATTCGGTACCTTGTCCATGTATCTTCGTTATATTATAATCCTTTGTCGGGGTATGTTTAGGGTCCCTGGGAGTACGAACAAGTCTTTGGCTTATTTAATGGAAAAGTTGTAGCAATTATGTCTCTAGATGTAGTAGCCGAATCAACAGAGACCATGTTATCTGTATTCTTGTAAACATAAGTGATATTTCGAAAGTATCATGGAAGTTACACAAAGGGCCAACGATGGGTAGAGATTAGATAACTCAAGTACTCGAACAAAGTACTTGTACATAACCCGGTGTTCACTATGTATAAAAATTGCGTCCTGCTTATTCCTTAAGGATCACAAAGTTGACTCTAGCTTACTATGTGATTCAAACAGACCACCGCAAAAGCACTCTGGATTCATAACCTTATCACCCAGCGGGGATATTTACCTTGGTATATCTTCCCACGTTTTGGAATTATTTCAATCCTGTTGTTTGGAGAATCTACCAATACCTCTGGTCAGTCGAATATTATTTATACTGGAGGATTTATGTTATGAGCATTTATATCTGATGCTAAGGATTTGTCCTGTACTTTTTATACCCTACACCACTTTAGTGGGGAGGGTATATTGGGTTTGTGCTGATGTTTGTAACGCACAATAATATTGGTCCTACACCCACCTTAAAGTATACCAATCGGCTCAGAATCATTTTCTGAGTCGATTTAGCTATGTCCGTCCGTCTGTCCGTTCGTCCGTCCGTCCATGTAAACATTGTAATCAAACTACAGGTCGCAATTTTGAAGATAATTCAATGAAATTTGGTACATGATCTTTTATTGTCCCAGGAACGAAGCCTATTGAAAATGGTTAAGATCGGTCCATTATTTCACCTAGCCCCCATACAACTGAACCCCTCGAATAGGGCTTTTAAAACTTGTAATCAAACTACAGGTCGCAATTTCGGAGATAATTCAATGAAATTTAGCACATGATCTTTTATGGTACCGTAGACGAAGCCTATTGAAAATGGTTAACATCGGTCCATTATTTCACCTAGCCCCCATACAATTGAACCCCCGAATAGGGCTTTTAAAACTTGTAATCAAACTACAGGTCGCAATTTTGAAGATAATTCAATGAAATTTGGCACATGATCTTTTATGGTATCGTAGATGAAGCCTGTTGAAAATGGTTTACATCGGTCCATTATTTCACCTAGCCCCCATACAACTGAACCCCTCGAATAGGGCTTTTAAAACTTGTAATCAAACTACAGGTCGCAATTTTGAAGATAATTCAATGAAATTTGGCACATGATCTTTTATGGTACCGTAGATGAAGCCTGTTGAAAATGGTTTACATCGGTTCATTATTTCACCTAGCCCCCCGAATAGGGCTTTTAAAATTTGTAATCAAACTACAGGTCGCAATTTTGGAGATAATTCAATGAAATTTGGCACATGATCTTTTGTGGTACCGTAGATGAAGCCTGTTAAAAATGGTTCACATCGGTCCATTATTTCACCTAGCCCCCTTACAACCGAACCCGCCGAATAGGGCTTTTAAGTTCATAATTATGTTTAATATACTCATATCTCGACAAAAAGCTGCAATAACCAAGTTGTATACAAGACTTGATGACCCCCACGAATTCCATATTAATAGGTTCTCATATGACCCTAGCCCCTATGAAAAGCCCCCATCAAAATTTCACTTAAATGTCCACTATTTTATTCAACAACAAGTTAGAGTGCTATATTCGGCTATGCCGAATCTTAAATACCCTCCACCAGCAAGCTACTTTTTATTGAAACCCATTTAACTATCTAATTTTTAGATAACTTGGCAACATTTTTGTTTCCTTATTGAGGGTACTAACATTTATGCATATGTCAAACTAATTTTAATTAGGTCGAGAAAAATGTATATTAATAGGCCAGTTTGAAAACAATTTAATATAATGATTAACTGTACACAGAACATACTCATTTTGAATTTTATCCGGATATAATCATTTAATTACGAATTAAGTGGTATTAAGTGATTTTCAGAAGTATACCTTATATGGGAGCTAAGACAACCTATGGACCGATCCGGAAGCAAAAATCCGTAGAATGATTTATATATACAAAATACACATTTATGTCGAATTTTATCAAGATAACTTTGATTGTTAATGTGCATTTGAGTAATTTTCGGAAATGGTCCTTATATGGGAGTTGTGACCAATTATCAACCGATAAGAAAAAAAATTCGTATAATGATTTATATGCCAAAAAAATTCAAGTCGAATTTTACTACAATAGAATGATTTATATGCTCACAAAACATATTCAAGTCGTACTTTATCCAAATCAATCAAATTCAAAGAAATATGTGCGTTTAAGTGATTTTCGTAAGTGGACCCTCTATGGGAGCCTATCCGGAAAAAATTTTGTAGAGTGATTCATATAAAGACAAAACATATCGTGTCGAATTTTATCAAGATATCTTTATTTGACAATGAAATATGTATTTTTAAGTGATTTTCGGAAATGGGGTTATATGAGAGCTATGACCAATAATGGACCGATCCGTAAAAAATTTGGTGAAATGATTTGAATATACACAAAACGTATTTTTGTCGAACTTTATCCCAATAGCTTTAGAATTCAATGAGATATATGTGTTTAAGTGATTTTCGGAAGTGGACCTTATATGGGAGCTATGACCAATTATGGGCCTATCCGGAAAAAATTTAGTGGAATAATTCATATTTATACGAAATATATTTATGTCGAATTTTATCACGATAGCTTTATTTGACAATGAAATATGTATTTTTAAGTGATTTTCGGAAATGGGGTTATATGGGAGCTATGACCAATAATGGACCGATCCGTAACAAAATTAGTAAAATGATTTGTATATATACAAAACATATTTGTGTCGAATTTTATCCCGATATCTTTATAATTCAATGAAATATATGCGTTTAAGTGATTTTCGGAAGTGGACTTTATATGGGAGCTATGACCAATTATGGACCTATCCGGAAAAAATTTCGTAGAGTGATTTATATTTAGACTAAACATATTTGTGTCGAATTTCATCAAGATAGCTTTATATGACAATGAAATATGAGCTTTTAAATGATTTTTGGAAGTGGGCCTTATATGGGAGCTATGACCAATAATGGACCGATCCGTACCAAAATTAGTAAAATGATTTGTATGTATACATAACATATGTGTGTCGAATTTTATCTCGATATCTTTATAATTAAATGAAATATATGCGTTTAAGTGATTTTCGGAAGGGGACTTAATATGGGAGCTATGACCAATTATGGACCTATCCGGAAAAAATTTCGTAGAGTGATTTATATTTACACTAAACATATTTGTGTCGAATTTCATCAAGATAGCTTTATATGACAATGAAATATGAGCTTTTAAATGATTTTCGGAAGTGGGCCTTATATGGGAGCTATGACCAATAATGTACCGATCCGTAACAAAATTAGTAAAATGATTTGTATGTATACATAACATATGTGAGTCGAATTTTATCCCGATATCTTTATAATTCAATGAAATATATGCGTTTAAGTGATTTTCGGAAGTGGACTTTATATGGGAGCTATGACCAATTATGGACCTATCCGGAAAAAATTTCGTAGAGTGATTTATATGTACACTAAACATATTTGTGTCGAATTTCATCAAGATAGCTTTATATGACAATGAAATATGAGCTTTTAAATGATTTTCGGAAGTGGGCCTTATATGGGAGCTATGACCAATAATGGACCGATCCGTAAAAAAATTCGTAGAATGATTTGTATGTACACAAAACATGTTTAACTCGAATTCTATCACAATACCTTTATTCATCAATGAAATATGTGCGTTTAGGTGATTTTCGGAAGTGGACCTTGTATGGGAGCTATGGCCAATTGTGGACCGACTGAGATCTGCGTTGACAGTATGATTCCTGTTCATATTATATTTGCATGTGCAAAATTTTGTGTTGATACCGATATATTTGAGGGAGTTATTAGCGATAAACTAATTTCCGGGAATATATACCTTTGTATGGGGGCTATGGGAAATATTGGATCGATTGTAAAGATTTTCAACATAATTGATCACTGCCATGAAAAAATAATGTGTGACAAAATTCATCGAAATATCTTTGGTAGTTTCTGAGAAAACTTCAAAAGAATGATGAAAAAAACGTAATTTTTTTCGAGGTAGTCCGAAATTTTTACTCATAGCTTTTTACGTTGTGAACCGATTTTGCTGATTTTCAATACCAAACTGCTTAGGATAACAATAAATATTTTGGGTGAATTTGGTTGATTTCCTTTGCTTAGTTTTAACGTGAGCGTGTTTTACACAGACAGACAGACAGACAGACAGACAGACGGACAGACGGACAGACGGACATAGCTAAATCGACTCAGAATTTCATAAGGACCCAGAATATATATACTTTGTTGGGTCTTAGATGAATATTTCTTGGTGTTACACACGGAACGACAAACTTATATATACCCTCTATCACCACTGATGGTGGTGGAGGGTATAATAAACGGCTTAAGTATGTATATCTAAGGCAAGGTACAATTCAACTTAAATGCTTTATTATGGCAACTAAATCACATTATATTTTTGTCAAAGGTGTAGGGTATTATATGGTCGGCCTCGCCCGACTATAATTTCTTACTTGTTAATATTGCGTTCGACTCATGTTGCATGTGTTGGCTGTGATTGAAAGTCAAATCAGGTGAAGAGAATGTTATATAAAGATAAGTCTTTCTATGAAGATGTTGCTTATGAAAATGACAACGAATGTATTGAGTCCGTTGGATATATAACCACCCTAACAGTGTCAATGTGTTCTTCCTTTCGACAAATTGTCTAATTGACACTTAGTAATTGCAAATGATCTGATCTATACGCAATCTACGTATCTGATTTCTATGCAAACAAGACTGGAACTAATATACATGTGCCTGGTAAGTGCTCGGTGAATTGAAAGACCCCAAGGTGATATAAGTTCTGAAGCAAAATAGTTTGCGCATTTGAGAAAAGTCATCGGTGCTCTTGTTATTGCAACAGTTGTCATATCCATGATATACTACGTGTTTGTGTGTTGACGTACACTCGCTTCTAGCTGTTAGGGTATTATTGGGTATTTGGGTTCGATTTCCGCCATTTTATAATAGGATTACCTGTGTATGACAAAAGTATAGTGAAGCAGTGTTGACATGTTGGATCAAGGAACTCAAAAAATTCAATTTCCTATTTTTTGTTAGAATATTTTTTCGGATTGTTCTCCGCACTGCGGTTATCATAACAAAGGGATGACATAGACGAAGTACCTAAAGTAAGATCGTAATAAAAATGTTTATCTTAGAAATTCAAGGACGAGTGGTGGATTGACTATCTTTGCACCAGGCTGTGGATGAAAAGATCTAAAATGGAAGGTTTCTAAGTAAAGCACTTATAAATCTTATCTTATCTTTGAAGATAAAGAAAAAGTAACACAATTTTTTATTAAGAACCTGATACTTAAACAATATTCGTACTATTGACAGCAACTTATATGTATTTAAAATACTAAATTTCAACTTGACTCCTCGGTCTTCATTTACCACCCAATCATATTAGCAATTTTATTGTTAACAGCAAATACTAAATAGTTAAGCCCCCTAGGCCATTAAATCAAATTTATTGTTACATATTTTCAAAACTCAAAAGACTCATTGAAAATTGTAATTAATTTATTTTAAAAATTTCTACAGACACATGTTAACTTACATACATAATATTCGTATTATCTTTTTTTCCTATACGAAAGCGTAAATAATTTGCTTTACAAAATTTTTGGTACTAACAACCATTTTTTCATTTTAGTAGCAAAATTTAGCAACTAATTTTGTGTAAAATATTTATTTATTTAGGCATAACAAATTGTTAATTTGGGTCATTAACATGTAAGGCTGGGAGAATATTTTTTTTAGTATTTTTGCCAACAACTTGTTTTTCATAGTATTTTTTTGCTACACTTAATTATTTATTATTGTGGTTAAAATGTTATAATATTATTAGCAGGCCTATTGATGGGAATATATTTTTTTTATTGATATAATTAGTAAAAAAATTAATTAATGATAAAACGGTATGTGGCAACATGTTAAGTTTTAATTAGATTGCGTTTATTTAGTAACTTGTTTTCGTTTGTCTAAAGAGGTTTTTCTAAGTTTTGAATATTTGGAGGCGTTTAAAAAAATGTTTGATACAAATATTAAAAGGAGTGGTTAAATAGTAGTAATTTATGTTGAATGTTTTTAAACAATATTTTTTTTTAATTGTTTTTGAGTAAAAGAATGGTAATAGTTATTAATGAAATATTACAAAAACAAAAATATTAATAAATATTACTAATAGTGTTTAAAAGGCATTAAAACAATGTTTTTTAAATTAAGCAGATGAGACCATATAGGAAAGATTCTTTGCAAATATTTTTTACTAGTGAAAGTAACAGTAGGTACTTGATCACAATGACCATGAAATTCTTGATTAATTAAAATTATTTGTTCAATATAATAAACAGCTAAAACTATACAATAATTTAGTTAGGGGATTCTACATTAATGTCCAGGCCTAAAAATTATACTATTTTAACTTGATTTGTCCATAAATCCATTGGACAAAGTGAAGTGGGGTTGACTGAGCAGTTAAATAAGTATGTGGTGGGTATCATGGGGACCTTCACCACATCGTGGACATTCGTTTGGTACGGCACGGTCTATGCGTCACTAGTAGGCATTAAGCCTGTTGTACCATCCCGATCTTAGTTGTGCCTGAACTATTCTTGTTTTATAGGGTTGGCGACCTACAAGTACGACATTCATGCGGTACGGAATTAATGGCGTCTCTATAAATATCGTTCAAAGTTGCCATATACGAGGACTGATCTATTGGATCTTGCACATAACTGCGTATGTTCTCCCCGTTTATATGAAAATCCTTCCTGAAATGCCTCGCTGGAGCACCTAACTGTGTGATGTTAAATCAAAACTCTATTTTGTGTAGGATATAAAAGTGATCACAGATTATCATTGTTTTGGCCTTATCTCTTCTAGTTTCCAAGATAAATGGACCTTTATGTTTTAACTCAAAATATCGATTTTTGGTAGGAAATAAAAGTGATAACAGATTATCATTGTATTGGCCCTATCTCTTCTCGTTTCCAAGATAAATGGACTTTTATGTTTTAACTCAAAAATAGTTTTTTTATGGGAGGTAAAAGTGATCACAGATTATCATTGTTTTGGCCCCATCTCTTCTCGTTTCCAAGATAAATGGACTTTTATGTTTTCACTCAAAAATAAACTTTTGATGGGAAATAAAAGTGATCACAAATTATCAATGCTTTGGCCCTATCTCTTCTAGATTCCAAGGTAAATGGACTTTTATGTTTTAACTCAAAAATCGATTTTTGGTAGGAAATAAAAGTGATCACAGATTATCATTGTTTTGGCCCTATCTCTTCTCGTTTCCAAGATAAATGGACTTTTATGTTTTCGCTAAAATAATCGATTTTTGGTAGGAAATAAAAGTGATCACAGATTATCATTGTATTGGCCCTATCTCTTCTAGATTCCAAGGTAAATGGACTTTTATGTTTTCACTCAAAAATCGATTTTTGATAGGAAATAAAAGTGATCACAGATTAGTTTTGGCCCTATCTCTTCTAGATTCCAAGGTAAATGGACTTTTATGTTTTCACTCAAAAATCGATTTTTGATAGGAGATAAAATTGATCAGAGATTATCATTGTTTTGGGCCTATCACTTCTAGATTCCAAGATAAATGAACTTTTATGTTTTCACTCAAAGACCGATTTTTGATAGGAAATAAAAGTGATCACAGATTATTATTGTTTTGGCCCTATCTCTTCTCGTTTCCAAGATAAATGGACTTTTATGTTTTCCCTCAAATAATCGATTTTTGTTAAGAAATAAAAGTGATCAGAAATTATCATTGTTTTGGCCCTATCTCTTCTCGTTTCCAAGATAAATGGACTTTTATGTTTTCGCTCAAATAATCGATTTTTGGTAGGAAATAAAAGTGATCACAGATTACCATTGTCTTGGCCCTATCTCTTCTCGTTTCCAAGATAAATGGACTTTTATGTTTTCCCTCAAATAATCGATTTTTGTTAAGAAATAAAAGTGATCAGAAATTATCATTGTTTTGGCCCTATCTCTTCTCGTTTCCAAGATAAATGGACTTTTATGTTTTCGCTCAAATAATCGATTTTTGGTAGGAAATAAAAGTGATCACAGATTATCATTGTCTTGGCCCTATCTCTTCTCGTTTCCAAGATAAATGGACTTTTATGTTTTCCCTCAAATAATCGATTTTTGTTAAGAAATAAAAGTGATCAGAAATTATCATTGTTTTGGCCCTATCTCTTCTCGTTTCCAAGATAAATGGACTTTTATGTTTTCGCTCAAATAATCGATTTTTGGTAGGAAATAAAAGTGATCACAGATTATCATTGTTTTGGCCCTATCTCTTCCCGTTTCCAAGATAAATGGACTTTTATGTTTTCACTCAAATAATCGATTTGTTGTAGGAAATAAAAGTGATCACAGATTATCATTGTTTTGGCCTTATCTCTTCTAGATTCCGAGATAAATGGACTTTTATGTTTTAACTCAAATAATCGATTTTTGGTAGGAAATAAAAGTGAACACAGATTATCATTGTTTTGGCCCTATCTCTTCTCGTTTCCAAGATAAATGGACTTTTATATTTTCACTCAAAAATCGATTTTTGATGGGAAATAAAAGTGATCACAGATTATCATTGTTTTGGCCCTATCTCTTCTCGTTTTCAAGATAAATGGACTTTTATGTTTTAACTCAAATAATAGATTTTTGATAAGAAATAAAAGTGATCACAGATTATCATTGTTTTGGTCTTATCTCTTCTCGTTTCCAAGATAAATGGACTTTTAAGTTTTCACTCAAATAATCGATTTTTGATGGGAAATAAAAGTGATCACAGATTATCATTGTTTTGGGCCTATCTCTTCTAGATTCCAAGATAAATGGACTTTTATGTTTCAACTCAAAAATCGATTTTGGGTAGGAGATAAAAGTGATCACAGATTATCATTGTTTTTGCCCTATCTCTTCTAGTTTCCAAGATAAATGGACTTTTATGTTTTAACTCAAATAATCGATTTTTGATAAGAAATAAAAGTGATCACAGGTTGTCATTGTTGTGGCCCTATCTCTTCTCGTTTTCAAGATAAATGGACTTTTGTGTTTTAACTCAAAATTAGTTTTTTTGTGGGAGATAAAAGTGATCACAGATTATCATTGTCTTGGTCCTATCTCTTCTCGCTTCCAAAACAAATGGACTTTTATGTTTTCACTCAAAAATAGTTTTTTTTTTGTAGGAGATAAAAGTGATCACAGATTATCATTGGTTTGGACCTATCTCTTCTAGTTTCCAAGATAAATGGACTTTTATGTTTTCACTCAAAAATCGATTTTTGGTAGGAAATAAAAGTGATCACAGATTATCATTGTTTTGGCCCTATCTCTTCTCGTATCCAAGATAAATGGACTTTTATGTTTTCACTCAAAACCCGAATTTGGGTAGGAAATAAATGGACTTTTAAGTTTTAACTCAAAAATCGATTTTTGGTAGGAGATAAAAGTGATCACAGATTATTATTGTTTTGGTCCTATCTCTTCTAGACTCCAAGATAAATGGACTTTTATGTTTTCACTCAAAAATCGATTTTTGATGGGAAATAAAAGTGATCACAGATTATCATTGTTTTGGCCCTATCTCTTCTCGTTTTCAAGATAAATGGACTTTTATGTTTTAACTCAAATAATAGATTTTTGATAAGAAATAAAAGTGATCACAGATTATCATTGTTTTGGTCTTATCTCTTCTCGTTTCCAAGATAAATGGACTTTTAAGTTTTCACTCAAATAATCGATTTTTGATGGGAAATAAAAGTGATCACAGATTATCATTGTTTTGGGCCTATCTCTTCTAGATTCAAAGATAAATGGACTTTTATGTTTCAACTCAAAAATCGATTTTTGGTAGGAGATAAAAGTGATCACAGATTATCATTGTTTTGGCCCTATCTCTTCTAGTTTCCAAGATAAATGGACTTTTATGTTTTAACTCAAATAATCGATTTTTGATAAGAAATAAAAGTGATCACAGGTTGTCATTGTTGTGGCCCTATCTCTTCTCGTTTCCAATATAAATGGACTTTTGTGTTTTAACTCAAAATTAGTTTTTTTGTGGGAGATAAAAGTGATCACAGATTATCATTGTCTTGGTCCTATCTCTTCTCGCTTCCAAAACAAATGGACTTTTATGTTTTCACTCAAAAATAGTTTTTTTTTGTAGGAGATAAAAGTGATCACAGATTATCATTGTTTTGGACCTATCTCTTCTAGTTTCCAAGATAAATGGACTTTTATGTTTTCACTCAAAAATCAATTTTTGGTAGGAAATAAAAGTGATCACAGATTATCATTGTTTTGGCCCTATCTCTTCTCGTATCCAAGATAAATGGACTTTTAAGTTTTAACTCAAAAATCGATTTTTGGTAGGAGATAAAAGTGATCACAGATTATTATGGTTTTGGCCCTATCTCTTCTATATTCCAAGATAAATGGACTTTTATGTTTTCACTCAAAAATCGATTTTTGATAGGAAATAAGAGTGATCGCAGATTTTCATTGTTTTGGCCCTATCTCTTCCCGTTATGTTTTCACTCAAATAATCGATTTTTGGTAGGAAATAAAAGTGATCACAGATTATTATTGTTTTGGCCCTATCTCTTCTAGACTCCAAGATAAATGGACTTTTATGTTTTCACTCAAAAATCGATTTTTGATGGGAAATACAAGTGATCACAGATTATCATTGTTTTGGCCCTATCTCTTCTCGTTTTCAAGATAAATGGACTTTTATGTTTTCACTCAAATAATAGATTTTTGATAAGAAATAAAAGTGATCACAGATTATCATTGTTTTGGCCTTATCTCTTCTCGCTTCCAAGATAAATGGACTTTTAAGTTTTCACTCAAATAATCGATTTTTGATGGGAAATAAAAGTGATCACAGATTATCATTATTTTGGGCCTATCTCCTCTAGATTGCAAGATAAATGGACTTTTATGTTTTAACTCAAAAATCGATTTTTGGTAGGAGATAAAAGTGATGAGAGATTATCATTATTTTGGCCCTATATCTTCTCGTTTCCAAGTTAAATGGACTCTTATGTTTTCACTCGAAAACCGATTTTTGATGGGAAATAAAAGTGACCATATATTATCATTGTTTTGGGCCTATCTCTTCTCGTTTCCAAGATAAATGGACTTTTATGTTTTCACTCAAATAATCGATTTTTGATAAAAAAAAAGTGATCACAGGTTGTCATTGTTGTGGCCCTATCTCTTCTAGATTCCAAGATAAATGGACTTATAGGTTTTCACTCAAAAATCGATTTTTGGTAGGAGATAAAAGTGATCACAGATTATCATTGTTTTGGCCCTATCTCTTCTCGTTTCCAAGATAAATGGACATTTATGTTTTCACTCAAATAATCGATTTTTGACAAGAAATAAAAGTGATCAGAAATTATCATTGTTTTGGCCCTATCTCTTCTCGTTTCCAAGATAAATGGACTTTTATGGTTTTGCTCAAATAATCGATTTTTGGTAGGAAATAAAAGTGATCACAGATTATCATTGTTTTGGCCCTATCTCTTCTAGTTTCCAAGATAAATGGACTTTCATGTTTTCACTTAAATAATCGATTTTTGGTAGGAAATAAAAGTGATCACAGATTATCATTGTTTTGACCCTATCTCTTCTAGTTTCCAAGATAAATGGACTTTTATGTTTTAACTCAAATAATCGATTTTTGATGGGAAATAAAAGTTATCACAGATTATCGTTATGGATAAATGGACTTTTATGTTTTCACTCAAATAATCGATTTTTGGTAGGAAGTAAAAGTGATCACAGATTATCATTGTTTTGGCCCTATCTCTTCCCGTTTCCAAAATAAATGGACTTTTATGTTTTCACTAAAATAATCGATTTTTGGTAGGAAATAAAAGTGATCACAGATTATCATTGTTTTGGCCCTATATCTTCTCATTTCTAAGATAAATGGACTTTTATGTTTTCACTCAAATAATCGATTTTGGTAGGAAATAAAATTTATCACAGATTATCATTGTTTTGGCCCTATCTCTTCTCGTTTCCAAGATAAATGGACTTTTATGTTTTCACTCGAATAATCGATTTTTGATAAGAAATAAAAGTGATCACAGATTATTGTTGTTTTGGCCCTATCTCTTTTAGATTCCAATATAAATGGACTTTTATGTTTTCACTCAAAAATCAATTTATAGTCCATTTATCTCGTTTCCAAGATAAATGGACTTTTATGTTTTAACTCAACTCAAAATTGATTTACGGTAGGAGATAAAAGTGATCACAGATTATCGTGGTTTTGGCCCTTTCTCTTCTCGTTTCCAAGATAAATGGACTTTTATGTTTTCACTCAAATAATCGATTTTTGTTAAGAAATAAAAGTGATCGTAGAATATCATTTTTATACCCTCCACCACCATCAGTGGTGATAGAGGGTATATATAACTTTGTCATTCCGTGTGTAACACCAAGAAATATTCATCTGAGACCCAACAAAGTATATATATTCTGGATCCTTATCAAATTCTGAGTCGATTTAGCTATGTCCGTCTGTCCGTCTGTCGGTCTGTCCGTCTGTCCGTCTGTCCGTCTGTCTGTGTAAAACACGCTCACGATAAAACGAAGCAATAGAGCTTAACCAAATTCACCCAAAATGTTCTTCATTTTCCTAAGTTGTTTGGTATTGCAAATGGGCAAAATCGGTTCACACCGGGAAAAGTTATGAATCAAAATTTAAAACAACCTCGGAAAAAAATAAGCATTTTTTACACATTCTGATGTAATTTTCTCGAAAACTATGCAAGATAATTCCATGGAATTCACCATACATTCGTTTCTGCACAAGATCTTGATCCATGCTGAAAATTGCCAGAATCGGGCCACAATTTCATATACCTCCCATACAAAAGAACATATTCCCGGAAAATGGGTTTTTTGTTAATAACTTCCGCCACAATGTCGATATCTTCACAAACTTTTACAAATTAAAATCCTATGTCAATAGAATTCTTTCAGAGGAAAAATTTTATGGATCGGTCCATAATTGGACATAGCTCCCATACAAGGTCCCCTCCCGAAAATCACTTAAACGCGGATAACTCATTACTAAATTAAGATATCCAAATAAAATTTGGTATATGTATTGCCCATATGCATAGAAATATAACCGTGAAAGTTTTTTCCGATCGGTCCATAATTGGTCATAGCTCCCATACAAGGTCCCCTCCCGAAAATCACTTAAACGCGCTTAACTCATAACTAAATTAAGATATCCATATAAAATTTGGTGCAAATATTACTCATATGCACAGAAATATTGTTGTGAAATTTTTTTCCGATCGGTCCATAATTGATCATAGCTCCCATACAAGGTCCCCTCCCGAAAATCACTTAAACGCGCATAACTCATTAATAAATTAAGATATCCAAACAAAATTTGGTATAAGTATTGCCCATATGCATAGAAATATTACTGTGAAAGTTTTTTCCGATCGGTCCATAATTGGTCATAGCTCCCATACAAGGTCCCCTCCCGAAAATCACTTAAACGCGCATAACTCATTACTAAATTAAGATATCCAAACAAAATTTGGTATAAGTATTGCCCATATCCATAGAAATATTACTGTGAAAGTTTTTTTCGATCGGTCCATAATTGATCATAGCTCCCATACAAGGTCCCCTCCCGAAAATCACTTAAACGCGCATAACTCATTACTAAATTAAGATATCCAAATAAAATTTGGTACAAGTATTGCCCATATGCATAGAAATATTACTGTGAAAGTTTTTTCCGATCGGTCCATAACTAGTCATAGCTCCCATACAAGGTCCCCTCCCGAAAATCACTTAAACGCACATAACTCATTACTAAATTAAGATATCCATATAAAGTTTGGCAGAAATATTGCTCATATACAGAGAAATATTACTGTGAAATTGTTTTCCTATCGATCCATAATTGATCATAGCTCCCATACAAGGTCCCTTTCAGAAAAACACTTAAAGGCACATAATTCATTACCAAATAATGATATAAATAAATACTATTTTTGTTCATAAATAATATTTTGTAATGCAAAAAGCACTTAATGCTATTTCAAAAATTGTTCACGATCGGTCTATATTTGGTCATATCTCTCATACTAGGTCCTGTCCCTAAAAGCGCTTTAAGCGTATTTAACTATTTGCATTATCAATTTGTGTAGAACAAAATTATATATATGTATGTATTTTTAAAATCCTTAAATCTTTCACACACATGCATACATTCAAATACGAGATATCGCTAAAGCATATCTTAGGGAGCTATAAAAATTTTAATGAAAGTGGCGTTTCTAATGTTCAATAAATCTTGGAATTGTAGTAGATTTAAGCTGTTTAAATCTTGGGATTTTTCTATTTAAGACATGAGAAAACTTATTTCTACAAATATTTTATTAATTAATACAAAAGTTGCTGGTGGAGGGTATTTAAGATTCGGCTCAGCCGAATATAGCACTCTAACTTGTTTTGGCCCTATCTCTTCCCGTTTTCAAGATAAATGGACTTTTATGTTTTCACTCAAAAAATCGATTTTTGGTAGGAAATAAAAGTGATCACAAATTATCATTGTTTTGGCCCTATCTCTTCTAGATTCCAAGATAAATGGACTTTTATGTTTTCACTCAAAAATCGATCTTTGATGGGAAATAAAAGTGATCACAGATTATCATTGTTTTGGCCCTATCTCTTCCCGTTTCCAAGATAAATGGACTTTTATGTTTTCACTCAAATAATCGGTTTTTGGTAGGAAATAAAAGTGATCACAGATTATCATTGCTTTGGCCTTATCTCTTCAAGTTTCCAAGATAAATGGACTTTTATGTTTTAACTCAAAAATCGATTTTTGGTAGGAGATAAAAGTGATCACAAATTATCATTGTTTTGGCCCTATCTCTTCTCGTTTCCAAGATAATTGGACTTTTATGTTTTCACTCAAATAATCGATTTTTGGTACGAAATAAAAGTGATCGCAGATTATCATTGTTTTGGCCCTATCTCTTCTCGTTTCCAAGATAAATGGACTTTTATGTTTTCACTCAAATAATCGATTTTTGGTACGCAATAAAAGTGATCACAGATTATCATTGTTTTGGCCCTATCTCTTCTTGTTTCCAAGATATATGGACTTTTATGTTTTAACCTAAAAATTGATTTTTGATGGGAAATAAAAGTGATCACAGATTATCATTGTTTTGGCCCTTTCTCTTCTCGTTTCCAAGATAAATGGACTTTTATGTTTTAACTCAAAAATTGATTTTTGATGGGAAATAAAAGTGATCACAGATTATCATTGTTTTGGCCCTATCTCTTCTCGTTTCCAAGATAAATGGACTTCTATGTTTTCACTCAAATAATTGATTTTTGGCACGAAATAAAAGTGATCACAGATTATCATTGTTTTGACCCTATCTCTTCTCGTTTCCAAGATAAATGGACTTTTATGTTTTCACTCAAATTATCGATTTTTGGTACGCAATAAAAGTGATCACAGATTATCATTGTTTTGGCCCTATCTCTTCTTGTTTCCAAGATATATGGACTTTTATGTTTTAACCTAAAAATTGATTTTTGATGGGAAATAAAAGTGATCACAGATTATCATTGTTTTGGCCCTATCTCTTATCGTTTCCAAGATAAATGGACTTTTATGTTTTCACTCAAATAATCGATTTTTGGTACGAAATAAAAGTGATCACAGATTATCATTGTTTTGGCCCTATCTCTTCTCGTTTCCAAGATAAATGGACTTTTATGTTTTCACTCAAATAATCGATTTTTGGTACGAAATAAAAGTGATCACAGATTATCATTGTTTTGGCCCTATCTCTTCTCGTTTCCAAGATAAATGGACTTTTATGTTTTCACTCAAATAATTGATTTTTGGTACGAAATAAAAGTGATCACAGATTATCATTGTTTTGGCCCTATCTCTTATCATTTCCAAGATAAATGGACTTTTATGTTTTCACTCAAATAATCGATTTTTGGTACGAAATAAAAGTGATCACAGATTATCATTGTTTTGGCCCTATCTCTTCTCGTTTCCAAGATAAATGGACTTTTATGTTTTCACTCAAATAATCGATTTTTGGTACGAAATAAAAGTGATCACAGATTATCATTGTTTTGGCCCTATCTCTTCTTGTTTCCAAGATATATGGACTTTTATGTTTTAACCTAAAAATTGATTTTTGATGGGAAATAAAAGTAATCACAAATTATCATTGTTTTGGCCCTATCTCTTCTAGATTCCAAGATAAATGGACTTTTATGTTTTCACTCAAAAATCGATTTTTGATGGGAAATAAAAGTGATCACAGATTATCATTCTTTTGGCCCTATCTCTTCCCGTTTCCAAGATAAATGGACTTTTATGTTTCCACTCAAATAATTGATTTTTGGTACGAAATCATTGATTTGGCCCCATCTCTTCTCGTTTCCAAGATAAATGGACTTTTATGTTTTAACTCAAAAATCGATTTTTGGTAGGAGATAAAAGGGATCACAGATTATCATTGTTTTGGCCCTATCTCTTCCCGTTTCCAAGATGAATGGACTTTTATGTTTTCACTCAAATAATCGATTTTTGGTAGGAAATAAAAGTGATCACAGATTATCATTGCTTTGGCCTTATCTCTTCTCGTTTCCAAGATAAATGGACTTTTATGTTTTCACTCAAATAATTGATTTTTGGTACGAAATAAAAGTGATCACAGATTATCATTGCTTTGGCCTTATCTCTTCTAGTTTCCAAGATAAATGGACTTTTATGTTTTAACACAAAAATCGATTTTTGGTAGGAGATAAAAGTGATCACAAATTATCATTGTTTTGGCCCTATCTCTTCCCGTTTCCAAGATAAATGGACTTTTATGTTTTCACTCAAATAATCGATTTTTGGTAGGAAATAAAAGTGATCACAGATTATCATTGCTTTGGCCTTATCTCTTCTAGTTTCCAAGATAAATGGACTTTTATGTTTTAACACAAAAATCGATTTTTGGTAGGAGATAAAAGTGATCACAGATTATCATTGTTTTGGCCCTATCTCTTCTAGATTCCAAGATAAATGGACTTTTATGTTTTCACTCAAATAATCGATTTTTGATAAGAAATAAAAGTGATCAGAAATTATCATTGTTTTGGCCCTATCTCTTCTCGTCTCCAAGGTAAATGGACTTTTATGTTTTCAATCAAATAATCGATTTTTGGTAGCAAAATAAAAGTGATCACAGATTATCATTGTTTTGGCCCTATCTCTTCTCGTTTCCAAGATAAATGGACTTTTATGTTTTAACTCAAAAATCGATTTTTTGTGGGAGATAAAAGTGATCACAGATTATCATTGTTTTGGCTCTATCTCTTCTCGTTTCCAAGATAAATGGACTTTTATGTTTTCACTCAAATAATCGATTTTTGGTAAGAAATAAAAGTGATCACATATTATCATTGTTTTGGCCCTATCTCTTCTCGTTTCCAAGATAAAAGGACTTTTATGTTTTCACTCAAATAATCGATTTTTGATAAGAAATAAAAGTGATCACATATTATCATTGTTTTGGCCCTATCTCTTCTCGTTTCCAAGATAAAAGGACTTTTATGTTTTCACTCTAATAATTGATTTTTGGTACGAAATAAAAGTGATCACAAATTATCATTGTTTTGGCCCTATCTCTTCTCGTTTCCAAGATAAATGGACGTTTATGTTTTCGATCAAATAATCGATTTTTGGTAGGAAATAAAAGTGATCACAGATTATCATTGTTTTGGCCCTATCTCTTCTAGTTTCCAAGATAAATGGATTCTGATGTTTTAACTCAAAACCGATTTTTGATGGGAAATAAAAGTGATCACAGATTATCATTGTTTAGGCCCTATCTGTTCTCGTTTCCAAGATAAATGGACTTTTATGTTTTCACTCAAATTATCGATTTTTGGTAGCAAATAAAAGTGATCACAGATTATCATTGTTTAGGTCCTATCTCTTCTCGTTTTCAAGATAAATGGACTTTTATGTTTTCACTCAAATAATCGATTTTTGGTAGGAAATAAAAGTGATCACAGATTATCATTGTTTTGGCCCTATCTCTTCTCGTTTCCAAGATAAATGGACTTTTATATTTTCACTCTAATAATTGATTTTTGGTAGGAAATAAAAGTGATCACAGATTATCATTGTTTTGGCCCTATCTCTTCTCGTTTCCAAGATAAATGGACTTTTATGTTTTAACTCAAAAATCGATTTTTGATGGGAAATAAAAGTGATCACATATTATCATTGTTTTCCCCCTACCTCTTCTCGTTTCCAAGATAAATAGACTTTTATATTTTCACTAAAAAAATCGATTTTTGCTGGGAAATAAAAGTGATCACATATTATCATTGTTTTGGCCCTATCTCTTTTCGTTTACAAGATAAATGGACTTTTATGTTTTCACTCAAAAATCGATATTTGGTGGGAAATAAAAGTGATCACAGATTAGCATTGTTTTGGTCCTATCTCTTTTCGTTTCCAAGATTAATGGACTTTTATGTTTTCACTCAAAAATCGATTTTTTGTAGGACATAAAGGTGTTCACATATTGTCAATGTTTTTAGTCATCCTTCTTCGTCGTGAGAGACATCGATCTGTCTATCACAACTTACTAGCACCCGAACTCCAGTTGCAGTTCTTTAAGTGATCTTCATTTACCAACCTGCTGATTTCTATGTTCAGCTGGATGAGTCTTGGATCACCCGTGTTGGTGTTTTGTAAGTAATCTCTTTCATCTGCAATCCTGGCTGCTTCTCAGGTATTCGAGCAGGAAGTATAAAACGAGCAGTAGCAGAGTCGACGCTTTCACGTACTTCCTCCCTGCATGGTGCCGGACGAGCTAGCGCAGGTACCCATAATCCGTGTGCGTGAATCATTATGCCATGTGCAGAATTTGAACTCGTCAATCTGTTCCGCCAGCAACGCGACTCTGTGGTCTTCCCCTAAACAAGAGTGCCAGAGCTAATGATGGGTGTTTAAGTGTCCTAAGACAATATGCATATCGCCATTTAACAATGTCCTGATGCCGAATACCTTGAACTGGAGATAGGACCGTGAGAATGATCTCTATACTGCACGATGTTGTAAATGATGAAAGCAATGCTATATGCCCGTTATAATAGACTAAAAGTTTTTTTGAAATCCTAAAACCCAAAACTAAATCAATATAACTATTAGTCAAAAATATTTTTCATTTAAAATCAATTTATTTCATAGAGAGAGTTGAACCAATTTTTCATTTAAACATATTTTTCCACTAAATTAAAAAAATCTCACCCACCAGTGCAAAAAAAACCCAAACATGTCACCTCAATCACTCCAATAACAAAATTACATTAAATTCAATTAACCATAACTAACAAGTTCTTAAACTAGTCCACCTTTTCAAATAGCTGAAAAAATTCCCTGAATTTTCTTTGCACATTCGTTCAGTCGTTGATTGAATCAAATTATTCTGCACACAAATAAGAAAAAAAAAAAAAAACGCTGTCCATACATAATCAATTATTGAATAATTCAATTAATGCCAATTATCACAATTTTTGCACCCAGCTGAAATGAAACTTTTTCCTCGCTCCTTCGTATTGAACCTGTTATCAATCAATGATTTCCTAAAAAAAATACTTGTGCGCTGCAGTGCGGTGCTGTGCTTGGTTGTTCACAGTCACACAACCTTTCACTTAAATCGTTTGGTATTTTTTTTCCATGCTAGACCGAGACAGAGAAGACTGAAACGAATGCCTGGTAAAAATGCAAAAATGTTTAATGGAAACTTAATGATATCATTAAATGTGTGTTAAAAAATTAGTTAAATAAGCGTCAACAATACGACAAATATAAATCATTTGTAACAGAGTGTTGGGTAAAAGAAACAAAAATAAATGAATAAAACCAAATATAGATGAAAGAAAGACTGTCTAGGCCAACGATTGATAGACATACGAGTACTACGAATAGAAATGGACAGACATATGTACGTACATACGACTGAAAGGCAGACATATGGACAGACATAGGAACAAATAGATGGATGGACAGGCGAAAAAAACAAACATGTACTGAAAAATAAAATAAAACTTGATGTGCTGCAAAAAAAAAGTGAAGTTTAAATTTACAGGTAACAAGTGAAGTGGAAATTTAATACAAGTAGTGCAAATAGTTTACACCGAAAGAAATGAGGTGATGATTGTGATTGTTCTAATGAAATGAAGATGTTAAGTACTCAATGAATGACTAGAGAGCCCTATACTAATAGCATGTGTTTCTAGCAATATATTGGAACTCATCTGGATATATATCGCCCATAACTTCAGATATGGTTAATAATTTATACGCTGTATCCAAAATGGCAACCAATTTGAAAGATTTTCAAATTCAACAATATAAGCCCTATACACTGTAATACTTCGGAACACCCTTTAGATTCCTTTACATTTAGCAATCTTATCTTTTGCTTTTGTCTAAACTTTCTCTAAGTGTAATACTCACAGTTCTCTTACAAGATCACTTTGAAATGTGTTAAATCTTTTTAAACATGCGAATTTGTGAAATGTTTGGTTGAAACATTTTTAACATCTCCACAACATCAAAGCATGTCAATTAACGTGACTATTTTATGCTACAACATATATCCAAGTCCAATACCAACAAATCTCCCTCTTTAAAAAGAGGGGGAGTTAACTTACAACTTACTTACTTACTACTATTTTCTAAGACTCCTTGAAATGTCTTAAGAAAATGAAAAATAATGAGTTGCATGAAATCACTTTAAGTAACAATTTATAACTAAACGAAAAAAAGAAGGAAAAAAACTACTTAAACTGCAAGTGTAGCACAGAAGTGTCGCAGTTTTACATACTAGTAAGTTTAAACTAAAACTAGTAATGAAAAAAAATCAAGCTAGACTTTGATTAACAGTTGAAATACACATTGAAAATAATTGTCAACACACTTTAACACTTTTAACGCTTGTCAGCTCGTAAATCTTTTAGCACCTGAATCAAAGGGGGCATAAGATACGTACGAGTACTTACTTACCTACTACTTGCCTTTTATATACATACTTCCATTTTCAACCATCATTGTTGTTTGTTTAAATGTTAAAAAGAAAATACTAAAAAAAAACTACTGAAATGAAAATGCAAGGTGCTTTTGATATAGTTTTTGTCATCATGTATATTGTATACAAGTTCAACTACCCAGCAAAAACTTGTTAATGACTCCCAATTGCAATCGCTTACCTATTAACATACATTCCAATGACAACTTTATATTATCCTGATTCATTAGTAATCTGCTCCGTCAAGCTATAGATTCTGCATATGTTTTTTCATACGATTTACATAGACTAAATTTTCTAATTACTTGTAAGAGCTTACGGTAAGTACTTTACTCCAAAATAATGTCTTATAATGTTATAGAGTAAGTAAATTTCAGTATTTTAACCCCTTACTTGGTAATGTAAGTTTTTGCTGGATATATATCGTATCTGTAGAGTGCGAGCTACTGATGAGTAGTAATAGTACTTACTAGTCATATTAATTTTAATAGTAGAAGTATGCGTGTAATAAATTGTTCATACTTTTTATGCTATAAAAGGAAGAAGCATGCAAACTTAATGCATAACACTATGGGTTGTGTTTGAATAAACAAAAAAGACTATAGATGAAACGAAAGTTTAGGCTATGGATGACTAAAGTTTAGACTATAGATGAGACTATAGTCTAGATGAGTACATAGTCTAAACGCAAGATGAGACCATAGTCTAAGCATTAGATGATAATATAGTCTAGACTATAGATGAGACTGTAGTTTAGGCTATAGATGAGACTATTGTCTAGATTATAGACGCAACTATAATGACTAAAGTCTGGGCTATAAATGAGACTATAGCCTGGACCTTAGATGAGACTATATTCTGAACTTTAGATGAGACTATGTTCTGGATAAACCTATGGTTGGGCTATAGATGAGACTGTAGTCTGAACTAAAGATGACTATAGGACTATAGAAAAGACTATAGTCTGGACTATAGACAATACTATAGTTTGGACTATAGATAATACTATAGTCTGGACTATAGACAATACTATAGTCTGAACTATAGACAATACTATAGTCTGGACTATAGACAAAACTATAGTCTAGACAATAGACAAGAATATAGTCTGCACTATAGGCAAGACTATAGTCTGGACAATAGGCAAGACGATAGTCTGGACTATAGACATGAATATAGTCTGGACTATAGATAGTACTATTGTCTGAACTATAGACAAGAATATAGTCTGGACTTTAGACAAGAATATAGGCTGGACTATAGACAATACTATAGTCTGGACTATAGACAAGACTACAGTCTGGACTATAGACAAGACTATAGAGAATACCATAGTCTGGTATATAGATAAGACTGTAGTCTGAACTATAGACAAGACTATAATTTTTACTACTATATTCTGGACTATACTATAGACAAGACTACAGTCTGGACTTTAGACAAAACTATATATAGTCTGGACTATAGACAAGACTATAGTCTGGACTATAGACAAGACTATAGTCTGGACTATAGACAAGACTATAGTCTGGACTATAGACAAGACTATAGTCTGGACTATAGACAAGACTATAGTCTGGACTACAGACAAGACTATAGTCTGGACTATAGACAAGACAACAGTCTGGACTATAGACAAGACTATAGTCTGGACTATAGAGAATACCATAGTCTGAACTATAGACAATACCGTAGTCTGGACTATAGAAAATACCATAGTCTGAACTACAGACAATACCATAGTCTGGACTATTGACAATTCCATAGTCTGGACTATAGATAATACTATAGTCTGGACTATAGACAAGAATATAGGCTGGGCTATAGACAATACTATAGGCTGGACTATAGGCAATACCATAGTCTGTACTATAGATAATACTATAGTCTGAATTATAGACAAGACTATAGTCTGGACTATAGACATGAATATGGGCTGGACTATAGACAATACTATGGGCTGGACTATAGGCAATACCATAGTCTGTACTATAGATAATACTATAGTCTGAATTATAGACAAGACTATAGTCTGGACTATAGACATGAATATGGGCTGGACTATAGACAATACTATAGTGTGGACTATAGACAATACCATAGTCTGGACTATAGACAATACCATAGTCTGGTCTATAGATAAGACTGTAGTCTGAACTATAGACGATACTATAATTTTTACTACAATATTCTGGACTATACTATAGACAAGACAATAGTCTGGACTATAGACAAGACTACAGTCTGGACTATATACAAGACTATAGTCTGGCCTATAGACAAGACTATAGTCTGGACTATATACAAGATTATAGTCTGGACTATAGTCTGGACTACAGTCTGGACTTCAGTCTGGACTATAGACAAGACTATAGTCTGGACTATAGACAAGACTATAGTCTGGACTATAGACATGACTATAGTCTGGACTATAGACATGACTATAGTCTGGACTATAGACATGACTATAGTCTGGACTATAGACAAGATTATAATCTGGACTATAGACAAGATTATAATCTGGACTATAGACAAGACTATAGTCTGGACTATAGACAAGACTATAGTCTGGACTATAGCAAGACTATAGTCTGGACTATAGACAAGACTATAGTCTGGACTATATTGTTTGGACTGTTGATTATAGTCTACATTATATTATATACTATATTATGGACTATATTCTGGGCTATCACAGAATGTTAAAATTTGCTCTTTATCTAAACAGAATAACTTTATAAATGTTACAGACTGATCGACTGACTAACTGTTAAAAGTACTTTATATGCTTACACATCAACCACTTCAAATCCATAGTGCACCTATATAGGCTATATTGATATACGAGCTTTATTACTTTATAATGATATATATTTTTCATTGTTGTTGTTGTTGTTGCTGTTACTGCTGCTGTTATTGTACGGAGTATGTTCATCTTCTCAAACTCATTTCAAAAAGCACTTCACTTACAATACAACAGTCACTTTTCGCTTGTTTATATGCATTTTATATGTGTATTTTATTTCAAGCTTGAGCTTATTAAAAGTCAATAAATTAATAAATTATCGTATTAAAATAAATTGCATCTAAATGTTCTTAGATGCACATTAATTAAATAGATTGAATGATTTATTACCAGATCAAATAACCAGCCAACAACATTAACACTATGGCTCTCGAGCGCAGGCACTTTAAGTCTTGTGTGTACTTTTATAAACTGGCAGCAGCAACATTGTGTATTGTCGCCAAAGTGAGAGAGAGATGAAACAACATCAGCAACATGCATGCTTGTCGTTTTTATAGCATTTTAAAGGCGTTTTTACCTAAATTGGTCATCATCATTCGTACAAGCGGTCTTACATACATACATCTGTTGGTAAAGTGCAGTTGAGTGTTCTTTAGAGGTGGATAGATTAAAGAGTATTTTTTTGTTTCTGACATGAGTGCTAATTTAGTAGAAGATGATTTTATATGTTTTAATAAATTGTTTGCAAGTAATTTTCATTAATGTCTTGTTTTTTGTTTTCTTTAATGTTGTTGATGATTATGTATTTGATCATATTCATTTTAATAATGACTATTGTTTGTATTTGTAGTAATAATTCAATTAATCATTAATGATAACTGATATAGTGGAATGGACAGGGTGGTATTTCTTTAATATATTACTTCTGAATGAACAATACAGGCAGCATATTTGGCGCCTAGATTGAGATGGACTTAAGATTATATTATACTCCGGACCATTGATAAGATTATAATTCGTAATAAGACTAGACTATAGTTTGGATTACATATTAGACTACAGTCCGGACGTGACTTTATTCTGGACATTAAGTGAGACTAGATTCTGGACAATAGGTGAGGCTGGACTATAGACAAGACTATATATAGTCTTGACTATAGATTGGACTATAGCCTTGACTGTAGACTAGATCGTAATCTTGACTATCGAGTAGACTATAGTCTTGACTATAGACTAGACAATATTCTTGACTATAGACTAGATTGTAATCTTAAGTTTCGACTAGACTAGTCTTGACTATAGACTAGACTATAGTCTTGACTATAGACTAGACTATAGTCTTGACTATAGACTAGGCTATAGTCATGACTATAGACTGTACTATAGTCTTGACAATAGACTAGACTATAGTCTTCACTATAGACTAGACTATAGTCTTCACTATAGACTAGACTATAGTCTTGACTACAGACTTGACTATTATCTTGACTATAGACTATAGTTTTGACTTGACTATAGTTCTGACTATAGACTAGACAATATTCTTGACTATAGACTAGACTGTAATCTTGAGTTTCGACTAGACCATAGTCTTGACTATAGACTATAGTCTTGACTACAGACTAGACTATAGTTGTGACTATTGACTATAGTCTTGACTATATACTAGACTATAGTCTTGACTATATACTAGACTATACTCTTGACTATAGACTAGACTATAGACTAGACTACAGACTTGACTATTGTCTTGATTATAGACTATAGTTTTGACTTGACTATAGTCTTGACCTGTACTGTACTGTAGTTTTGACAATAGAAAAGACTATAGACTAGACTATAGTATTTACTATTGACTAGACTAAAATCTTGACTATAGACTAGACTATAGTATTGGATATTGATTAGACTATAGTATTGACTATAGACTAGACTATAGCTTTGACTATACAAGACTATAGTCCTGACAAGGCTATGTACTTTCGATGACTATATATTCTGAGCAAGTATATATTCAGGACAATAGAAAAAACTATGGTCTGAACTATATACTAACCTGTAGTCGGGACTTTAGACTAGACGAAAATATCCAGTACAGAATTTTACATAGATATTTCTAGACTCCAAATTCTATATAAGCTTGGACTAAAGAACTTAATTAGCAACTCCACAAAAAGTTCTTCATCTTCGAAATATTTTTCCTATTTATATAACACTTTGCACTTGTTCTCTCTAAAAGATAGAACAGAAAACCGATCATGCAGTTTATTATCAAGAAAAATAAATAATAATCTATTCCTACCATACTTCACACCTTTATCAATAAACTAAACACATAATCGTGTCAATTAACATATCAAATCTTTCATTTGAAAAAAATCACATAAACCGAAATATCATAATCGTAAAAAAAAAATCATATAAATGTAGTAAAATTAAAGAGAATTGTAAAAAAGCAGCGGCTTTTATTGCATTTTACAAGATAAATTAAGCAAAGCGTGGGTTTCATTAAAGCACATGAAAAAAACTTAAATAAATGAATAAATAAAATTATACAAAAAAAAAGAGTCACATAGCAAGCAAATGCTAAATTGATAAAGCATACCATTATTTTGGCAAAGATTTTTTTCAGTAGATCAAAAAAGAGCAGTGCAGAGACCCATTACTTTACTTGCACGTAATAACAAATATGAATCATGTTTTCATATGAAAAATTTGCATACAATGAGTATGTGGTATTGTTTGTTGTTTTTTTTCTCTCCTTCTTTCTAATAACAAATATATATATTTATTTATTTATTTATTTGTGTTTATTTTATAACTATTGTATAAGCATATTAAGATATATGACAAAAAAACATTGTGTGTTTATAGAAAAGTTACAAAGATAAAGCTTTGTGATACCCTACATATGTACAACGGAAAGTGCTTCTCCAAGATGTCTATGGTTATACCTCTTGAAACACATTTATGTCTTAGGCTAGCCTATTGTTGAGACTAGAGTATAGTTCAGGCTATAGAATACATACTATTTAATATATACATTAAATGCGTCCACAGACTATAGAATTTTGTCTGGACTACACACTATAGTCTGGGCTATTGATCATAGCCTGGTTTATAGAATATAGTGTGGACTTGAGAATACAGTCGGCACTATAGAATGTAGTCTTACAGTCTGGGCTATAGACTATAGTCTGGACTTTAGACTATAATCTGGACTATAGACTGTAGTCTGGACTACAGACTGTAGTCGGGACTATAGACTATAGTCTGGACTATAGACTATAGTCTGGACTATAGACTATAGTCTGGACTATAGACTATAGTCTGGACTATAGACTATAGTCTGGACTATAGACTATAGTCTGGACTATAGACTATAGTCTGGACTAGAGACTATAGTCTGGACTAGAGACTATAGTCTGGACTATAGACTATAGTCTGGACTAGAGACTATAGTCTGGACTATAGACTATAGTCTGGACTATAGACTATAGTCTGGACTATAGACTATAGTCTGGACTATAGACTATAGTCTGGACTATAGACTATAGTCTGGAACTATAGTCTGGACTATAGACTATAGTCTGGACTATAGACTATAGTCTGGACTATAGACTTTAGTCTGGACTATAGACTGTAGTCTGGACTGCAGGATGTAGTCTGGACTACAGACTGTAGTCGGGACTACAGATTGTAGTCTGGACTACAGACTGTAGTCGGGACTACAGACTGTAGTCGGGACTACAGATTGTAGTCTGGACTACAGACTGTAGTCTGGACTACAGACTGTAGTCTGAAATATTATCTGGACTATAGACTGTAGTGTGGACTACAGACAATAGTCTGGACTATAGACTATATTCTGGACTATAGTCTGTAATCTGGACTATAGATTATAGTCTGTACTACAGACTGTAGTCTGGAATATTATCTGGACAATAGTCTGGTCTATAGACTATATTCTGGACTATAGACTGTAATCTGGACTATAGACTATAGTCTGGTCTATAGACTATAGTCTATAATCTGGACTATAGACTGTAATCTGAACTATAGATTCTAGTCTGGACTATAGACTATAATCTGGACTATATACCGTAGTCTGAACTATAGACTGTAGTCTAGACTATAGACTTTAGTCTGGACTATAGACTATAGTCTGGGCTATAGATTGTAGTCTGGACTATAGACTATAATCTGGACTATAGACTGTAATCTGGACTATAGACTGTAGTCTGGACTGTAGACTGTAGTCTGGACTGTAGACTGTAGTCTGGACTATAGACTGTAGTCTGGACTATAGACTATAGTCTGGAATATATACTATAGTCTGGACTATAGACTATAGTCTGGACTATAGACTATAGTCTGGACTATAACACTATAGTTTGGTCTAACGACTGTAGTCTCTATTATATACTTTAGTCTGGAGACTATAGTCTAGAGGCTATAGTCGGGAGGCAATAGTCTGGACTATAGACTGTACTCTGTATACTATAGTCTGGACTATAGACTATAGTCTGGACTATAGAATATAGTCTGGACAATAGACTGTAGTCTGGTCTATAGACGATAGTCTGGACTATAGACTATATTCTGGACTATATACTGTAATCTGGACTGTAGACTATAGTTTGGACTATAGATTATATTCTAAACTTTAGACTCTAGTCCGGACTATGGACTATATACTACAGTCTGGACTATAGACTACAGTATTGACAGTATAGACTATAGTATCCATACTGGACTACAGTATCCATACTGGACTACAGTATCCATACTGGACTATAGTGTTATAGGCCATATGGACTACGGTCTGGGCTATAGGCTTTAATCTGGATTATAGACTTTTGACTAGACTAGTCTGGACTAGTCTGAGCTATAGACTATTGTATGGACTATAGACTATAGTCTAGACTTCGGACTGTAGCCTGGACTATAGAATATATTGTAAACTAAATACTATAGTCTGGACTGTAGACTATATTTTTTACTATAGATTATATTGTGGACTATGGATATAGGCTGGACTATAGACAAAATGCTGGGCTATTGACTATAATTTATCCCCTAGGTAGTAGTTTAGACTATTTCGAAATTTTTCTAAGTGTTACAAACATTACCATATAACCATTATGTTTACCCAGTCCGCTATAGCATTATTAAAATGTTAAACATAGTAAATCTACACAAATTAAATAGAAAAACTAAAAATAAGAAACGTGCTGCAGCAGTAAGTAGTTTTAGGAAAATAAATCTAATGTGGGTAATTATGATGCAGATAATATGACATTAAATTTTTCATATTCACATGTATATTCGTGTTTTATTTAAACGTACTTATACAACATGAGCAACACTTATTCATTTTCTAGCAGGCTAAACAGAAAATTATTCATTTACTGGTACTAAACATACTGAAATAGTAAGTATGAGTGTGTCTCTGGAATGGTACGTGTAATTGAGACAATTTTTTTTGTTAAATAAACAGCTGCACATAAATACAAATCAAGTCATTTGCTAAGTTTTTAATGTGACTACAATAGAAGCTAAGAAAAAAGTGAAAAACTGGGAGTAGATTTTCAAAAGATTTGTTGACACTTTAAGTGCTTGATTTATTTTTTTGGTGCTTTTTTATCATAAAGGAGACATAAAGGGGTTTATGAACAAGGTTTTAAGAAGTGTAATTTGGATTTTAAGGAAATAAGTTCAAATGTAAACTGCCTTTTTTTGTCAAGTTTGTGTCTTAAGTCTTTTGTTTAACTATATATTTTACATATATAGTTTATTTTAATTTTCTATAATCCCCGCTACACTATTTGTGATTTTGTGTTAAATAATTCTTATAATTTCATTCATCCCCACTTAGCTCAAATGATTTTAAAAATGTTTCCCCTTTTTATTGTAAATTTAATTAGAAACACTCTTAAAAACAAAGACATTACATTTATATCTTGTTTAATGTTTTTGTGTTTATTTCCAAATAACACATGATTATTTCTTATCACAAAAGCAATGAAGTAAACAAAACAAAAGACTTAAGACACGAACTTGTTTCATGCTAACATCACAAACAGTGTAACAAGTCAATGATGTTTTTCTACCTTAACAACCTTGTACTTGAAAGAGATCACACGACCCAAAACACAAGAATTAAACAAAATAAATTGAAAATCCAAAAAATAAAAGGAAGAAATAAACTCCAAAGTACTCGCCAAAAAGGCGAAAAATAAAATTGTCTAAATTTAAAGTAAATTTGTTGTAATTAACAGAAATGTCTTTCTAATACTCAACATTAACGAAAAAGTTAATCAGCCAATAAGTAGTAGAGTTTTCTTTTACTAAAGCAATTTACAAACCAAATAGTTTTGTTTAAGTGTTTTGCGGATTTTTATGTACTTCAAGTAGCTGACAATTGATAGTCAATAACATTTGTACAAAACAACAAAGAAACAAACCAAATGCAATATAAAACGCATTTGTAGCTGTTTTAAATTTTTATTTTGTTTGCCACTGTGGTGAGAGAGCAAAAAAAAAAAATTTACAACAGCAAACAACACTTTTAAAAGTCAGCGTAACAATATTGAACTTGGCTTTGTGTTTTTATTTAGATTCGTTTATTTGTTAACTTGGTTTATAAGGTGTTTTATGTTAAATTTTTTCCTCCTCTTTGTAGTACATATTGTTCTTGTTAGTTAGTTTGTATTTTGTTGCTGTATTGGTTTTCAGTTAAGTTTTGTTTGTTTAGCAGTTTTATTTGTAACGCGTTTTTGATTAGCTTTCCGCATTTTTTTTTTCATTTAGTTGGAATATATACAAAGTTTTTTTCTTGTTTGTTAAGTATTTTGAACACAGTTGGCACTTACAAATGATGCTTATCAGAAATCACGAATGTTTGTTTTGTAAAATCTGAAGAAGTTGTGTTCTGTTCGATTGTGTTTTTGTTTTTTTTTCTCTTTTTTTATACTGTTTTCTTAAACAAATGTTAAAAAACAAGTACAAAAATGTTCCATAATAGAGAAAAAGAATTTTATATAACCAAATAAGTTCCATTTGAAAAAAGCAAGTGTATTTGATTTCAAAAAGTGTTCATCACAGGTGATGATTGTTTGGTGATATAAGGAAAAAGCTATGGAATCTGCTAATCGAATTGCTGTACTTATGTGTAAAAAATTCGTTAGGTATTATAGAAGAAATCTTCTAAAAATTTATTATTGTTATTTTTCACTAAAGAAAAACTACTTGTCTGGAACTAACTAACTAACTAACTAACTAACTAACTAACTAACTAACTAACTAACTAACTAACTAACTAACTAACTAACTAACTAACTAACTAACTACTAACTAACTAACTAACTAACTAACTAACTAACTAACTAACTAACTAACTAACTAACTAACTAACTAACTAACTAACTAACTAACTAACTAACTAACTAACTAACTAACTACTACCTAACTAACTAACTAACTAACTAACTAACTAACTAACTAACTAACTAACTAACTAACTAACTAACTAACTAACTAACTAACTAACTAACTAACTAACTACTAACTAACTAACTAACTAACTACTAACTAACTAACTAACTAACTAACTAACTAACTAACTAACTAACTAACTAACTAACTAACTAACTACTAACTAACTAACTAACTAACTAACTAACTAACTAACTAACTAACTACTAACTAACTAACTAACTAACTAACTACTAACTAACTAACTAACTAACTAACTAACTAACTAACTAACTAACTAACTAACTAACTAACTAACTACTAACTAACTAACTAACTAACTAACTAACTAACTAACTAACTAACTAACTAACTAACTAACTAACTAACTACTAACTAACTAACTAACTAACTAACTAACTAACTAACTAACTAACTAACTAACTAACTAACTAACTAACTAACTAACTAACTAACTAACTAACTAACTAACTAACTAACTAACTAACTAACTAACTAACTAACTAACTAACTAACTAACTAACTAACTAACTAACTAACTAACTAACTAACTAACTAACTAACTAACTAACTAACTAACTAACTACTAACTAACTAACTAACTAACTAACTAACTAACTAACTAACTAACTAACTAACTAACTAACTAACTAACTAACTAACTAACTAACTAACTAACTAACTAACTAACTAACTAACTAACTAACTAACTAACTAACTAACTACTAACTAACTAACTAACTAACTAACTAACTAACTAACTAACTACTAACTAACTAACTAACTAACTAACTAACTAACTAACTAACTAACTAACTAACTAACTAACTAACTAACTAACTAACTAACTAACTAACTAACTAACTAACTAACTAACTAACTAACTAACTACTAACTAACTAACTAACTAACTAACTAACTAACTAACTAACTAACTAACTAACTAACTAACTAACTAACTAACTAACTAACTAACTACTAACTAACTACTAACTAACTAACTAACTAACTAACTAACTAACTAACTAACTAACTAACTAACTAACTAACTAACTAACTAACTAACTAACTAACTAACTAACTAACTAACTAACTAACTAACTAACTAACTAACTAACTAACTAACTAACTAACTAACTAACTAACTAACTAACTAACTAACTAACTAACTAACTAACTAACTAACTAACTAACTAACTAACTAACTAACTAACTAACTAACTACTAACTAACTAACTACTAACTAACTAACTAACTAACGAACTAACTAACTAACTAACTAACTAACTAACTAACTAACTAACTAACTACTAACTACTAACTAACTAACTAACTAACTAACTAACTAACTAACTAACTAACTAACTAACTAACTAACTAACTAACTAACTAACTAACTAACTAACTAACTAACTAACTAACTAACTAACTACTAACTAACTAACTAACTAACTACTAACTAACTAACTAACTAACTAACTAACTAACTAACTACTAACTAACTACTAACTAACTAACTAACTACTAACTAACTAACTAACTAACTAACTAACTAACTAACTAACTAACTAACTACTAACTAACTAACTAACTAACTAACTACTAACTAACTAACCTAACTAACTAACTAACTACTAACTAACTAACTAACTACTAACTAACTAACTAACTAACTAACTAACTAACTAACTAACTAACTAACTAACTAACTAACTAACTAACTAACTAACTAACGGTCCATTATTTCACCTAGCCCCCATAGAACAGAACCCCCCGAAAGGGGTTCTGAGCTCATAATTATGTGAAATATATAGTTATATCGATAAAATACGGCACAACTAAGTTTTATGGATTGGCCCGCATTTGACCCTAGCTCCCATACAAAGTCCCTTCAGAAAATTACTTAAATGTCCCAAATTAACTTATAAACACAAATATCGCGATGAAATTCAGAACAATAAAATATTATGTAAATATAAATATATTCCAAAATTTTATCGGGCTTGGTCCATATTTGCCCCTAGCCCCCATATAAAGAAAATTAGTTTTTCATCCATAAATTGCTTAAATGTATCGGAACAAGGGGTATATTGAAGATAAATGCTTTATTATGAAAAATAAATCACATTTAATATTCATAACTGGTGTAGGATATCATATGGTCGGCCACGCCCGACTATACTTTCTTACTTGTTTTTTTTTTTTGCATTTTGAGTTTTGTTAAAGATCTGTTATAATTGAAATAAAACTTCTATAATTTTTACAATTTATAAAAATGTATATTTTACAATGTTAAAAATTAAATGCATTAATTTGTGTAATGTGTAAATTATGTTAAGATTCGATTTTATTGCACATATTTAACCCTGTTCCCTATATGAAGCATCTTTAAGAATAACGATTTTTGAGCAATTTTGTATTTAGTAAAATACCAATAACTTAGTCAATAAAAAGTATATCATTATAAAGTCCTCAGCTTCCACTTCTAAATCCACTGAGAAATTTAAAATAGCTTGCCGCTCAACTATGTTACTGACTTATAAGTGCTTTAATGTAAGCAAACAAATTTTTTGGCCGTATCCTAAGATTTTGGAGGTGTTTGGCAATTTTTATATATATTTTTTTAAATTATTCGAATAAAAACTTTTATTCGTCATACGTTCGAATAATCGAATAATTTTTAAATTTGATTCTTTCGAATAGAAAAATATTGTAGACTTTTGTTCGAATTTTTAAGTGACAACCCTATTTAACACTACATAAAAGATATTAACATTTTGAATTGGACTACAGAGCGTATGAATAATGTATTTCTACTTAATTACGTATATGTATACATGTACCTCAGAAAATTTTTAACAAAAATTAAAAAAAATATACAAAACACATACATATGTACATCACAATAACAACAACCTCTTAACAGAACGCTATAAACAAAATTGAAAACATTTTAAATTAAAACTAAGCGGAATCATGTTTAAGTGCTACAACAACAAACCGATTTAAGTACTATTTCTTGTTACTATATAAATTTTATAGTAAATTTTCTTAGTAAATTGTTAAGGAAGCATAGGGTAAGAAAAAACTATCAATACATTACAAAACAATACAAAATAGTAATTTGAATAGCATGTGACAAGCAGACACACTTGGCTTTTTAATATTAAACACAAACTAAAATATTTTTTTTTTTTTGTATAAATTTTTTTTAATTTTGCATGTTCACTTTATAATATTGTTAGTTTTTTAAATATTTAAACTGCACCTTAAATTTAGTCTGGCGCTCGGTGTTTTTGTCTTTGAGTGTATTTTTTGTTTTTCAATTTTACACATTTAACGACATTATCTTAAACTAAAGAGATTTTTTTGTTGGTTTTTGCACAGAAGAACTTAACCGCTAAAACACCTGGACAGACGTGTGCCAATAAATGACAAAAAATGTCTAAAGCTGAATCAGTTTTCACAGTATAGAAGATCATGATCAACTATTCTTTACTTATTTAACTTTCAAGAAATTATTACAAAAGCGCTCAAATGACGTAAAAAGGGGAAATTAGTCATAATTTCGAACAATACCGGGTACAGGCTAATTGAAATAAAAATATACAATTTTAAATTTATTTATAACTTTTTTTGTAGTCTGTTTTTCTTATAAATGTCTACATGGTTTGTCTACGCAACAACAACGTCATTACAAATACTATTTTCAAATAATATTTAAAATACATACATAGACACATACATACATACATATGTGTAGTTGTAAATGCATGTAAATATATTCATGTTTCAACAATATGACTAAAGGCTTTAACGTTTTAACAGAGATTTTTCTTGTTGCTGTTGTTCGAGTAAAAATGCACTTGCATGTCTAAGCGAGACTTTATGACTATTTTTTTTTTGTTTCTATTAGATATTTGATTCTTTTTTTCGGTTTATTAAAATATTTCTAGCAACATATTTATGTAGTTGTATGTATGAACATATAAATACATTTTTGGCAATTTTTAACAAGTTTACTTATTTATAAACCTCTAGTTATGTGCGCAGTTTTTTTTTTGTTTGTTCGTATTTTTTTCCAGCCATGTGTCTGCGGTTTTATAACTATGACTCATGGAAAATGTCTGCTGTGTGTTAGTTGCTAACTTTTTTATCTTTTTGCCAAAAAGAACAGAGTCCAAGATTTTTTTCTTCTACCAAAAAGTCTATTTGTTGTTTATGATTTTATTAGTTAAAATAAATGTTTTTTGTATTGAATATTTTTTTTTTATTTTACACATAACATTTGTTGGCTAGAGTTTTTTTTTGCTTTTGGTTTGTATCTTGGTAGGTTTAACTTGACTTAAGTTTATGGAGTGCATGTTTGCAGTTATTTAGTTTTATATTTTTTCATTTAATGCTTTGTCAATTAACCAGCAAATTGCTTTACAAATTTATGTTGCATTTAACAAATTTTTCTTAATTAAATATTTTTTTCTTCTAAAAGTTTTTTTTTTATTAAAAATGATATTTATTTGTGGTGTTGGAAAAATTTTTTATTAACAAATTTTATTTAAGAAAAAAAAAAAAAACACAAAACATAAATACTTGTAGTGTGTATAAATTTTAAAACGAAAGACTTAAGACAAATTCGTTACAACTTTATGTGTTTACAGAAATATTAAATGTTCACTTTGTTATGTATTTGGAATGAAAATCATTTAGAATTTTTCTAAAATTAGCAACGATATCAAGTACAACAAACTATGTTTACAAAATGTAAACACCCAAATTTAACTAAAATCTTGGCTTAATATTTGGGACAAGCGCTCTTTCCATTAATTACTGCAGAATTCTGCCATTATACCACCAAATTGCTCGTCATTCCATTTGGAACATTACCTAATTATGTTCTTCCATTTACACTTTTCTTTTAACCCATTATTTCAAATTCAAAAGGACTAAAATTAAAACTTGCATATCGAATTTATTTACGACGGGCTCAGAACTCATTCTTCTAGAACTGAACCAGAACTAAACTAGAACTGAACTATAACTGAACTAGAACTGAACTAGAACTGAACTAGAACTGAACTAGAACTAAACTAGAACTGAACTAGAACTGAACTAGAACTGAACTAGAACTCAACTAGAACTGAACTAGAACTCAACTAGAACTCAACTAGCACTCAACTAGAACTCAACTAGAACTGAACTAGAACTGAACTAGAACTGAACTAGAACTGAACTAGAACTGAACTAGAACTGAACTAGAACTGAACTAGAACTGAACTAGAACTGAACTGAACTAGAACTGAACTAGAACTGAACTAGAACTGAACTAGAACTGAACTAGAACTGAACTAGAACTGAACTAGAACTGAACTAGAACTGAACTAGAACTGAACTAGAACTGAACTAGAACTGAACTAGAACTGAACTAGAACTCAACTAGAACTGAACTAGAACTGAACAGAACTGAACTAGAACTGAACTAGAACTGACTAGAACTGAACTAGAACTGAACTAGAACTGAACTAGAACTGAACTAGAACTGAACTAGAACTGAACTAGAACTGAACTAGAACTGAACTAGAACTGAACTAGAACTGAACTAGAACTGAACTAGAACTGAACTAGAACTGAACTAGAACTGAACTAGAACTGAACTAGAGACTGAACTAGAACTGAACTAGAACTGAACTAGAATGAACTAGAACTGAACTAGAACTGACTAGAACTGAACTAGACTGAACTAGAACTGAACTAGAACTGAACTAGAACTGAACTAGAACTGAAACTAGAACTGACTAGAACTGAACTAGAAACTGAACTAGAAACTGAACTAGAACTGAACTAGAACTGAACTAGAACTGAACTAGAACTGAACTAGAACTGACTAAACTAGAACTGACTAGACTGAACTAGAACTGAACTAGAACTGAACTAGAACTGAACTAGAACTGAACTAGAACTGAACTATAACGGAACTAGAACTGAACTAGAACTGAACTAGAACTGAACTAGAACTGAACTAGAACTGAACTAGACTGAACTAGAACTGACTAGAACGAGAACTAGAACTGAACTTAGAACTGAACTAGAACTGAACTAGAACTGAACTAGAACTGAACTAGAACTGAACTAGAACTGACTAGAACTGAACTAGAACTGAACTAGAACTGAACTAGAACTAGAACTGAGACTGAACTAGAACTGAACTAGAACTGAACTAGAACTGAACTGAACTGAACTAGAACTGAACTAGAACTGAATATACTGAACAAGACTGAACTAGAACTGAACTAGAACTGAACTAGAACTGAACTAGAACTGAACTAGAACTGAACTAGAACTGAACTAGAACTGAACTAGAACTGAACTAGAACTGAACTAGAACTGAACTAGAACTGACTAGAACTGAACTAGAACTGAACTAGAACTGAACTAGAACTGAACTAGAACTGAACTAGAACTGAACTAGAACTGAACTAGAACTGAACTAGAACTGAACTAGAACTGAACTAGAACTGAATAGAACTGAACTAGAACTGAACTAGAACTGAACTAGAACTGAACTAGAACGAACTAGAACTGAACTAGAACTGAACTAGACTGAACTAGAACTGAACTAGAAGCTGAACTAGAACGGAACTAGAACTGAACTAGACTGAACTAGAACTGACTAGCACTGACTAGAACTGAACTAGAACGGAACTAGAACTGAACTAGAACTGAACTAGAACCTGAACTAGAACTGAACTAGAACTGGAAAACTGAAGAACTGAACTAGAACTGAACTAGAACTGAACTAGAACTGAACTAGAATGAACTAGAAACTGAACTAGAACTTGAACTAGAACTGAACTAGAACTGAACTAGAACTGAACTAGAACTGGAACTAGACTGAACTAGAACTGAACTAGAACTGAACTAGAACTGAACTAGAACTGAACTAGAACTGAACTAGAACTGAACTAGAACTGAACTAGAACTGAACTAGAACTGAACTAGAACTGAACTAGAACTGAACTAGAACTGAACTAGAACTGAACTAGAACTGAACTAGAACTGAACTAACTGAACTAAACTGAACTAGAACTGAACTAGAACTGAACTAGAACTGAACTAGAACTGAACTAGAACTGAACTAGAACTGAACTAGAACTGAACTAGAACTGAACTAGAACTGAACTAGAACTGAACTAGAACTGAACTAGAACTGAACTAGAACTGAACTAGAACTGAACTAGAACTGAACTAGAACTGAACTAGAACTGAACTAGAACTGAACTAGAACTGAACTAGAACTGAACTAGAACTGAACTAGAACTGAACTAGAACTGAACTAGAACTGAACTAGAACTGAACTAGAACTGAACTAGAACTGAACTAGAACTGAACTAGAACTGAACTAGAACTGAACTAGAACTGAACTAGAACTGAACTAGAACTGAACTAGAACTGAACTAGAACTGAACTAGAACTGAACTAGAACTGAACTAGAACTGAACTAGAACTGAACTAGAACTGAACTAGAACTGAACTAGAACTGAACTAGAACTGAACTAGAACTGAACTAGAACTGAACTAGAACTGAACTAGAACTGAACTAGAACTGAACTAGAACTGAACTAGAACTGAACTAGAACTGAACTAGAACTGAACTAGAACTGAACTAGAACTGAACTAGAACTGAACTAGAACTGAACTAGAACTGAACTAGAACTGAACTAGAACTGAACTAGAACTGAACTAGAACTGAACTAGAACTGAACTAGAACTGAACTAGAACTGAACTAGAACTGAACTAGAACTGAACTAGAACTGAACTAGAACTGAACTAGAACTGAACTAGAACTGAACTAGAACTGAACTAGAACTGAACTAGAACTGAACTAGAACTGAACTAGAACTGAACTAGAACTGAACTAGAACTGAACTAGAACTGAACTAGAACTGACTAGAACTGAACTAGAACTGAACTAGAACTGAACTAGAACTGAACTAGAACTGAACTAGAACTGAACTAGAACTAGAACTGAACTAGAACTGAACTAGAACTAAACTAGAACTGAACTAGAACTAGAACTGAACTAGAACTGAACTAGAACTGAACTAGAACTGAACTAGAACTGAACTAGAACTGAACTAGAACTGAACTAGAACTGAACTAGAACTGAACTAGAACTGAACTAGAACTGACTAGAACTGAACTAGAACTGAACTAAACTGAACTAGAACTGAACTAGAACTGAACTAGAACTGAACTAGAACTGAACTAGAACTGAACTAGAACTGAACTAGAACGACTAGAACTGAACTAGAACTGAACTAGAACTGAACTAGAACTGAACTAAACTGAACTAAACTGAACTAGAACTGAACTAGAACTGACTAGAACTGAACTAGAACTGAACTAGAACTGAACTAGAACTGAACTAGAACTGAACTAGAACTGAACTAGAACTGAACTAGAACTGAACTAGAACTGAACTAGAACTGAACTAGAACTGAACTAGAACTGAACTAGAACTGAACTAGAACTGAACTAGAACTGAACTAGAACTGAACTAGAACTGAACTAGAACTGAACTAGAATGAACTAGAACTGAACTAGAACTGAACTAGAACTGAACTAGAACTGAACTAGAACTGAACTAGACTGAACTAGAACTGAACTAGAACTGAACTAGAACTGAACTAGATCTGAACTAGAACTGAACTAGAACTGAACTAGAACTGAACTAGAACTGAACTAAAACTGAACTAAACTGAACTAGATCTGAACTAGAACTGAACTAGAACTGAACTAGAACTGAACTAGAACTGAACTAGAACTGAACTAGAACTGAACTAGAACTGAACTAGAACTGACTAGCTGAACTAGAACTGAACTAGAACTGAACTAGAACTGAACTAGAACTGAACTAGAACTGAACTAGAACTGAACTAGAACTGAACTAGAGCTGAACTAGAACTGAACTAGAACTGAACTAGAACTAGAACTGAACTAGAACTGAACTAAAACTGAACTAGAACTGAATTAGAACTGAACTAGAACTGAACTAGAATTGAACTAGAACTGAACTAGAACTGAACTAGAACTGACTAGAACTAAACTAGAACTAACCTAGAACTAAACTAGAACTAACCTAGAACTAAACTAGAACTGATCACAGTGGCTCATTTTCACATAAAACCCCATGCATATAGAGAATTATTACTATTATTTTTCAGTAAACGATCAATCTAATTACATTACTTTCCTTTAACAACATTTTGATAGCCCCATAACCTTAACGTACTTTCCCCCCATTAAAACTCGTACTAGCAAAAAAAAATTACTTAATCCAATTGAAACAATACAATTGTATATGAGAAACAATAAATATTTTTATTGTCTTTTATTGTTGAAAAAGGAAGAAAAAAAAAAATCGAACGAAAAAGTTATCAATTCTGCACTATCTTTGTGTATACATGTTAGATATGCATACAATTGTATGTTTTGTTTTTTTGCAACAAAGACGCTTACTACCAACAAGTTACTAGAGCAGAAAATAACCATATAAATGACCATTATTAGTAGTGCTTATTTAACAACAACAATAACACAAATAGGACAAAAAAGAATATCTATAGAGACCACAACTAATAAAAGATCATGTTTAACAGAGTTGGTAACAATAATAACAACAGCAAAAGGTAACAAACTAAACAAAGCAAATAAAAAATACATAAACAGTCGCAACAAGTTAAGAGCAGAATCAAATTTCAACCAAAAATATTGTACATTAATATACCAAAAAGATATATACAATATACCTACATATATAATAACAATAATGCTGCAAAATTATATCTGATAAATTACATAAACAAGAAGAAGCAGCAAGGTAAAATCTTAAAGAAGTGCATGTGTTTGTAACAGGACAACAACGTATTGTCAACCCAGGGAATTCTTTTACATACTTAGTTTGGCAAATAATGTGTGTGCAGCATCATCAGAGACCCCAAACAACAGGTAGGCTGTATATTGTTTAAATAGCTGGCTTATGACTTTAAATATAAAAAAATGGCATAACACACAAACAATTCTAGTCTTGAGAACCAAACAGCCAACCTGTGCTTTCTTCTAGTCTTATGTAAGCAAAAAATTTGATATTTAGGTTCTTAATAGAGAACTACCCTACTATCGGTCCAAATAATCGGAAATATGAATATAATCAAGAAAATAGGAAAATTTTCATAGAAATTAAAAAGCGGAACTTTTGGAATACAATCCGGAATAGTTAAAATCTAGTTCAGTCAGTTCTAGGTCAGTTTCTAGTTTCTAGTTCAGTTCTAGTTCAGTTCTAGTTCAGTTCTAGTTCTAGTTCAGTTCTAGTTCAGTTCTAGTTCAGTTCTAGTTCAGTTCTAGTTCAGTTCTAGTTCAGTTCTAGTTCAGTTCTAGTTCAGTTCTAGTTCAGTTCTAGTTCAGTTCTAGTTCAGTTCTAGTTCAGTTCTAGTTCAGTTCTAGTTCAGTTCTAGTTCAGTTCTAGTTCAGTTCTAGTTCAGTTCTAGTTCAGTTCTAGTTCAGTTCTAGTTCAGTTCTAGTTCAGTTCTAGTTCAGTTCTAGTTCAGTTCTAGTTCAGTTCTAGTTCAGTTCTAGTTCAGTTCTAGTTCAGTTCTAGTTCAGTTCTAGTTCAGTTCTAGTTCTAGTTCTAGTTAGTTCTAGTTCTAGTTCAGTTCTAGTTCAGTTCTAGTTCAGTTCTAGTTCAGTTCTAGTTCAGTTCTAGTTCAGTTCTAGTTCAGTTCTAGTTCAGTTCTAGTTCAGTTCTAGTTCAGTTCTAGTTCAGTTCTAGTTCAGTTCTAGTTCAGTTCTAGTTCAGTTCTAGTTCAGTTCTAGTTCAGTTCTAGTTCAGTTCTAGTTCAGTTCTAGTTCAGTTCTAGTTCAGTTCTAGTTCAGTTCTAGTTCAGTTCTAGTTCAGTTCTAGTTCAGTTCTAGTTCAGTTCTAGTTCAGTTCTAGTTCAGTTCTAGTTCAGTTCTAGTTCAGTTCTAGTTCAGTTCTAGTTCAGTTCTAGTTCAGTTCTAGTTCAGTTCTAGTTCAGTTCTAGTTCAGTTCTAGTTCAGTTCTAGTTCAGTTCTAGTTCAGTTCTAGTTCAGTTCTAGTTCAGTTCTAGTTCAGTTCTAGTTCAGTTCTAGTTCAGTTCTAGTTCAGTTCTAGTTCAGTTTTAGTTCAGTTCTAGTTCAGTTCTAGTTCAGTTCTAGTTCAGTTCTAGTTCAGTTCTAGTTCAGTTCTAGTTCAGTTCTAGTTCAGTTCTAGTTCAGTTCTAGTTCAGTTCAGGTCTGTCTGAACTTTTTTGTTGTTCCTTCAAAATTCGTTCACGATCGACTTACAACTTTAACCTGTAAGAAATATTCCTTATTGGTCATTGTTTTTCTTTTTTTTTTTTGCTTTCACAACTTACAATATAAGCGACAATACTTTTCCCTTGAAAACATACACATACCGGAATTTCTTTCTTAAAAACTCAGGTGTGCTGTATACGTTTTGGTATTAAACCAACTAAATATTTACTACCAACCATCTATTCTTATCAGAGCCAATTAGACTTATATTTTTGCCACCTCCTTTCCACATGACTTTTTTTTTTTTTTGTTCTACACATTCATATACTGCTGGGGTTTCTATATTGCTGAATAGAACAGCATCATTTTGGTCGTCAGCTAAGAACGTAAAGGTCTGCTTCATTGTAACATTAAGAAATTCCTATTTTTATGGTGTTATTATGGCAATTATGAGCTATAATTGAAATTTTTATGGTTTGTTAAAGTTGAAGAAGAAACAAATGTTTGAAAAAAAAAAAAGAAAAAACGCCAAAATTTTTATGAATTTTTATAAAATTAAAACTAATTGGTTCTTTATATGTGGGTGCTGGCTGTTGGATGCATTGGAAGAAAATGTAATAGTTTTATATTTTATACTTTATTTTTGAGTTCTTTCTATTGAAGCTGTTGTAGAACTTCTTTAGGAAATTTAAAACTTTGTTAACATTCTTAAGCACGTTTTTGGTTTTTATTTTTAGATTTCCATTTATTTTCTCTTTGTTGAGTCTAGGGTGGTGTATTCATTATAATTTAAAACTATTTAAGATTTCTTTTATGTTTTGTTTTTTCTTACTGAAGCTGAAGTTGTTGAATTGTTTTAAATGGTCATATGTGTTTATATATGATTTTATGGGGGCTTTGCTGCTTTTTTTGTATGTTAAGAACGTGATTTACTTTTTGACCTGTTCCATTGTTGCCTCGTTTCTACTTAATTATATTTGAAATTTCCATAAATTTGTGAAATTAAATTTCTTTTGTTTAAAATTAAATTATTTTTGTAGCAGATCGTGTTTACAAAAATAGTGAAATTCGTGAAAACGTATTAAGCACACTATTTGAAATGTTAAACAATAAGATTTTAAAGAAAATCTTAATTTCAATTAGGAAGTTTAAAGAAGTTTTTGTTAAAAATGAAATGAGTTTTTTTTTTAGAAATTCTAAAAATGGTTTTCATTACTGTAAGTGACACACTTTTTTGTAAAATTGAATTGTTTAAACTTTAAAATTTATGTATATCGAAATAATGTTAACGATGCAATTCATATGTAACCACTGAACCCATTTGGATCTTCATGATAAGTCATTAATTAGTTGTTTAAGCTTTAAGTTTAAATCTACAACTCATGCTTTGTTATCTACACAGGACACTTTATATTTTATGACTTTAGTTTAACTTAATTCCCACGCACGTTTTATTTTTGCCAGACTATATAAAAAACTCATAAGCTTAGTTGCTTTTGTTGAAAAATAAATACGTTTTTTTCGTTTCTTCCTTAATAAAAAAAGCCAATAATGCTTAACTCCTCCTGTTACTTTTGGTTTTGGATTTAATTAGTTTTGATGATTTATTTAAACCTTAAAGTCAAATGAAGTTGATGTGTTTTCTTAATTTTTTCTCTGTTTTGTTGTTGTGTATTTTTTTGCGCACTGTAATTGACACCCATATCATGGAACCATTAAATAAAGAAACCCACACCACAACCATTAAAAGCATTTCTTTATTTATATTTCAGTTTTTTTTTTTTTTTTTTTTTTTTTTTGTTTTCTGTATTTAATCTAATTTGTTGCACTATCTTAACACAAAATAAAAATGACTACTGAGTCTGTGTCTGTCAGAAACAAACAAACCCAGACAGCATCATCATAATCAATGTTGCTGCTGCGGCTGTAGCTGTTGCCACGTTCCTTGTCTTTGTCATCATCATCATCATCATTGTAGTCAACATCTTTTATAGCCAAGTGTTTGTGATTTCATCGTCTTTTAGCCATACGCAGTTAATTGTTGCAAGTAACATCCAAGTTTACAGTTTACTATCTTTTGTTTTCTTAAATGGTTTGAATATGTGAAATTAGTTTGGTTATTCGAATAAAAGTGTAACCGTTTTAACCACCACAATTTCTCAGCACATAATGGATCTGACAAACCTGTTTTTTAAGTAAGAAAGTTTCTAGAAAATGTTTATATTGTGAAAGTTTAAATTTTGCTTCCGTAATCCCTACATCTATGGAGCTAATTTTGATCAAGTCCATAACTAATTTATAGACTTCTTATGGAGATATGACCAATTATTGGTCAATTCGAACAAAATAACGCAGAAGAATATATTGATACACAAAACTCGGATTTTATCCCTATATACTTATATATTAATGAAATATATGGTATAAAGTAAACTAAGGAAGAGCTATGACCAATTATGTACTAATCTGAAAATTTTTTCAGAATGATTTGTATATACACATGGATATCTTTATATTTAAAAAGAATTTTATTCCCATATCTTTAATAAGTAATAAAATATGCGATTTTCGAAAATGGATGTTATATAACAGATATGACCAATTATGGACTAATCCGAAAAAAATGGTAGAGTCATATATTATTAAATATTATTAACATTATTATTTCTTAATTAGTTATCTACATTTAAGTGATTTTCGGAAGTGGACCTTAAATAGGATCCATGACCAAATATGTACCGATCCGGAACAAATTTCGCAAGATGATGATGCACTTTAAAAACATTCGTGACGAATTTTATACCGATATCTTCATTCCTTAATGAAATATGTGTGTTTACGTGGTTATCGGTAGTGGGCCTTATATGGAAGCTATGCCCAATTATTAACCGATATTTTTCAGAGTGATATAAGTATACACAAAACATATTTATGTCGAATATTAGTCCAATATCTTTATTTCTTAATTAGTTATGTGCTTTTAAGTGGTCATCGGAAGTGGACCTAATATGGAAGCTGTGGTCAAATATAGACCGATCCGGAAAATATTTCGCATGGTGTTTTATATGTACTTTAAACACATTCATAATGACTTTTATATCGATATCATCATTTAGTAATGATATGTATACGTGGTTATGGACCTTATATGGTAGCTACGACCTATTATAAACCGATCCGAAAAATATTTCGCCGAATTATATATGTATGGACAAAATTTGTTTATGTCGAATATTATTAAAATATCTTTATTTCTTAATTAGTTATGGGCATTTAAGTGATTTTCAGAAGTGGACCTTATATGGAAACTATGCCTATTATAGACCGATCTGAAAAATATCTTGCAGAATAATATATGTATAGGCAAAACATATACATATGTGTCGAATATTATTCCAATATCTTTATTTCTTAATTAGTTATGTGCATTTAAGTGAATTTCGGAAGTGGACCTTATATGGGAACTGTGACCAAATATGGACCGATATAGATTTATGTTAGTTTTATGATTTCGGTTTATATTATATACATATGTATGTGCCAAATTTCGGGATGATACCCATATTTTTGACGACGTTATTAACAATAAATCCATTTTCGATAATACGTACCTTTGTATGGAATCTATGGGAAATTTTGGACCGATTGTTTTGATTTTGAACTGGACAAAACAAATAACGTGTGCCAAAATCCATTGAATTATTTTTGTTAGTTTCTGAGGAAACTAATCGAGAATTAGGGAAAAACGTAATTTTTCGAGGTAGTCTGAAATATTTCCTCATAACTTTTTACATTGTAAACCGATTTTGCTCATTTTCGGCACCAAGCTGCTTAGAATAATAATGAATATTTTTGGTGAATTTGGTAGACTTCCTTGGCTTAGTTTTAATGTGAGCGTGTTTTACACAGACATACAGACGGACATAGCTACAATGACAAAGAATTTGATAACGTCCCGGAATATATATACTTTATTGGGTCTCAGATGAATATTTCTTGATGTTACACACAGAATGACAAACTTATATATACCCTCTATCACCACTGATGGTGGTGAAGGTTATAAAGAAAATGTTTCGAAAACTTTCTATAGAAAAAGAAAATTTATCAAAAATTTTCTATATAAAAGAAAATTTATTAAAAATATTCTGTATAAAAGAAAATTTATCGAAAATTTTATAAAATAGAGAAAATTTATCGAACATTTTCTAAAAAAAGAAAATTTGTGGAAAAGTTTCTCAAAAAAGTAAATTTGTGGAAAATTTTCAAAAAAATGAAAATTTGTGGATAATTTTCTAAAACAAGAAAATTTGTGGAAAATTTAAAAAAAAAGAAAATTTGAGGAGAATTTTCTAAAAAAAGAAAATTTGTTGAAATATTAAAAAAAAGTTTTAAAAGAGAAAATATATTGAAAATTTTTTCAAAATAGAAAATTTATCGAAAATTTTCTTAAAAAAAGAAAATTTATCGAAAATAGCCATTTCGCTATTAATGATATTCCTCAATTTCCTACAATGTTATTCGCTTGTATTTCATCACTATACCCGAGTATTCCCCCCAAAATATCTTTACCCTATAAACAATAAATTAACCCCAGTCACTTGTGTGTGAGTGTGTGTGCGTTTTGCCATTGTTTGCAAATTTGCACTTTTTTCCTGAAATAAAACCATTTTTATATTTTACCGTGATTTTTCACTTGTAATTCATATTTTGTTTATGTCTATTGTCTGTGTTTGTTTTTTGTCTCTTTCAACTTTCTGTTAATGTTATCTTGTTTTGCTAAAAATACATTTTCTTTTAGCTGACACGTGTCATGGTTCTAGAAGAAATTAGTTTACTTTTTTCGCAACCTTTAGTTGGCTAAGGAAACGGAAATGGCTTAAAAGCATGTTTTGGTGATTAAGTGTGAGTGTGTTTGTGAAAATCTGTTTGATGATGTGTTGGCAAGTATCATTTATTTTCGGTTTTTGTTTGTCAATTACTTTAGTTTTGAAAATAAAGAAAGTAGATTTGAAAGTACAGTTGGATTTCTAACAAAATAAGTTTCGATTTGTATAAATCTTATATATGAAATTTGTAGGAATAGAGTCAGATAAGTATAACACTTGTTATAAACAGAATTTCTGGAAAACCAAAACTTTTATTTAAGATCTTATATTACTGTTTTAATTTCCTGCATCAAATGCACATCACAAACACTATTATACCAAACAAGATAAGATAACCATCTAATGGACTTAGAACGCACTCTCAATACATTCATCAACACATTAAATTATACAAACAGAAACTAAACTATGATTAATTTCATGCTAAGAACAAACAAAAAAATTTCAATGATATTTACTTAGACAAGAGCAAACGAACGTATGCCACAAAGTGTGATAGTGACAGGTTCCATAAACAAAATTTCAAAGTTTTTACACTCCAAACAGATAGTTGAGATCCAATACAAATGAGCACGTGTCACATAAAGAAATATTTCAAATTAAAGATTGTCAATAGCTGCGAAAATTGATAGTCAAGCATACAAGTAGTATATAAAAACTCTAAACCAAAAATCAAAATCTCTAATGGAAATAAAAACCATTAAATGCAAACTTAGTACATACGCACGCCAACCGACATGAAAATAGCATTGAAAAGCATATGCTAAGCTTCTCATAAATATGTATGTACATTCATATATAAAAGTGGATTCTCACACCACTTTTTTTTGCATGCTTTCAATGGACACACATCGTTATGGCTAGACACGCACCAGCAACAACTACAAGTGGCCAATAGCAGACAATGATATGAAGAGCCAACCACCAGTCTTTGTTAATGCACACGCACATAGATAACTATGCAACTTTAAGTCTTATCGAGATAAGTGGCCAGGATAACGTAAGGATAATGTATTTAAAATTAAAGCGTTACATCTTTACTTTGTTTGTACTTGTAGTACGGTAGATATTTTTGTATAATCGTGTATTGTGTATAAATTTTATAATTAATGGCTAAAATGGCACAGTGGGAAAAAAACCTTTTCCAAAGTCTTTTCAGCTTCATTCCAAAATCTCTTCAGTTTGAATAAACTGTGGCTTTCATGATAAGAAGTCCGGAAGGAAATTAAGCTCCCAGCAGTAGAGAGTGTTGCATAGAAGAATGATATGATAATATGGTTGCAGTATCCAACTTAAGCCAATAAAGTCATCGTAAATTTATAACTTTAAAGCTGCGATTTGACACCTTTAGATATTTTCTTGTTGGATCCCGTTTCTCTTTCCTTCAGACTAATATCATCTGTTTATGTAATATGTATCCATAGTTATTTAACCCGAAAGAATTTGCTGATCGTTTAAGGATGAGTTCTTAGCCGATTTAGCTATGTAAGTATGTCTGTCTGCTTAAAACAAGCTCAAGTTAAAACTAAGCAAAGGAAATAAACCAAATTCCTCCAAAATCTTTATTAATATCCTAAGCAGATTGGTGTTGAAAATCAGCAAAATCGGGTTGCAACTTAAAAAGTTTCGTGTAAAAATTTCCGACCACCTAGAAACAAATTTCGTTGTTTTCCTGATTCTCGAGGAGTTTTCTCAGAAACTATCGAAGATAATTCGATGAATTTTGTCACACGTTATTTTTATTGCCCGAGAATCATTTATGTTCAAAACTAAAACAATCGATTCAAAAAATCCCATAGCCCCCATACAAAAGGTACATATTCACGGAAATGGATTTATCGTTAATAACTTCGTTAAAAATATTGGTATCACCACAACATTTTGCAGATATGTATGTAATATAAACAAACATCATCATTACCAACGTAGATCTGTATAGGTCCATAATTGGTCATAGATCCCATATAAGCTCCACTTCTGAAGATCACTTAATTGTATGTAATTAAGAAATAAAGATATTGGAATAATATTCGACATAAATATGTTCTATATATACGTATATCAATCTGCAAAATATTTTTGGATGGGTCCATAACACAGCTCCCATATAAGACCTATTTCCGATAATCACGTAGACGCACATAATTCATTACTGAATGAAGATATCGGCAAAAAATGAATCAAAAATGTGTTTAAAATACATCTGAAGCGTTCCGTGGCAACAAATTCAACTATTATATTCCTAGTAAAGAGGAGCTAACAATATCTGTGATTCAAAGGGAACCTATAATACGGCGGGACAGTGCATGAACATTGTTAATTCAATAATTTCTCTCTCTCTTTCTTTAATCTTTTAGTCTCTGGTTATTGGGAAAGCAATTTAGGAATGTCTGCAATCTTCATATAATATCTAAAGCCTCTGTTGTTCCGGTAGACCAAGGTAAGAGTTTTATCATTGAGTTGAAACAACACTCCCGACATAAAATGAATACCCTACTACAGGTCTGTTGAGAATAGAGCAAACCCTCAAACATAGCATTACAAAGAAGTAAATTTTAGCGGAAACACTTTCAGCAGACATATTCATATTTGCAACTGCGACAGTATTCATTGAAGGGGTATCCAAGCCGACTTGCATGTCTGTCTAGCACCCAGTGTCCTGTTATTACTGCTATTGCTTGACTATCGACAAAGATTCCTATGTTGCCGCGTTTATTGAGTACCTTGCAAGCGGACATTATCTCAAATATTTTAGCCTGAAAGACACTACAATTGTTGTGAAGGTAGTGAGTTATACTTACTCCAGCTTCTTCACAAAAGACACCAGAACAAACACCACAGTTCATTTTAGAACCTTCAGTAAAGATTCTGGTGGTATATTCGCTCGGTAGGTTGCACCTATACCACTCGCTCCTGGAAGGAATGTTGACTTCGAAAACCCTATCAAAGTACGTTTCTGGGTTAATATAATCGGATGGTTGGTTTAAGATTGGAGGTAATAGGCTTAAAATCTAAGCGTGTCCATATTTTGTTGATCTCCAACCTCTGGATGAGTTAAGACTCGCTGAGCTGCAAGCAGATATGACCATATCATGCAGATCTACATGCAGATCTTTTGAAGGACTAGTCCTTAGAGCATCTGTTATCCCAATGCATGCTGTTCTCTGAACTTTGTATAGCTGATCTGCAACAAATTTCTTCTTAGTTGAAGTCCACCATACAAGAGATCCATATGTAAGAATAGGACGTACTATAGCTGTGTGTGTACATCCATTTAACTATGTTGGGACTAAGTCCCCATTTCATTCCAAACATCTTACGACAAGTATAGTAGGCTACCATTGCCTTCTTGACTCTGTGCTGGATGTTGAGTTTCCATGTCTGTGGCCCAACTATCGAGTAGCACCAAAGCATTAGACATAATATCGCTAATTACGTCGAGGGATCTTTCTATAACTCTGACAACTTCACGTAGAGCTGTCTCTGTAGATCGTCCATTAAAGTAGACCTGTTGACTAGTTGAAAGCCTCGATGAGGCGACTAGGCGTTACCTAATATGTGAGTCAATGAGTCTTTCCAGCGTTTTGAGGTGAAAAGATGAAAGACTAATTGGACGAATGTCTTTCGCATTCTCATGAATGCTTTTGCCAGCTTTGGGAATAAAACTGACCTTAACCTTTCTCCAATTTACCGAAACATGGTTGAGAGAGATGCTGAGTATATATATTCTGTGAAGCCAGGGGATGTATATTCTGTTGCACTTCGTAACATTATTGGCAAAATATCATCTGGCAATGGTGATTTGAATGGGAAAGGACCAGTTTATATACTCGGCAGATTAAAGGTAATGGTAGCACCTCTTTTATCTTTTTAAATAACTTGAAATTATATAACATACAAATCCTCAATTTTCATATATATGTTTTTCGTTTCATGCCACTGTGCGTGTATTCCTCAATTCTTCACATTTTTTTCGTTCTTCCAAAAAAATTTCAAAACATATACAAACACTTAAAGGTTTAACATCCTAACCACCAACTAACAAACTGATAACTAAGATAAAATGAAACCACCACCAACCGCCACCCAAAAAATTCAAAAATTCCCACGTTGCAAAGTGTTGCTTATGTCTCCACTTAAAAAAAAAAACAAACCATTAATAGACAAACAGACACACACACATACCATACAACCTTTTCGCTCTTATACAATAAAGAAAATAATGAAATATAGTACACGCACTTTTAATCTTTACAACCTGACAATGACGCGTTATTTGCTGCTGGTACTCAAATTCTACAAACAAACAATAGCAGAACCCAGACTCATCATTCACTCGCCATGGTAATAATTTTGCTGCAAGTATTTTATCGTTTTAGATGTTTTATGAACAAAAAACGTGCGCTTATTTAATTACACTCCCTTAACTTTGTTTTAGCTTATCCTTTTGATTATCCTGAAGAGTAACGTTTAAGTCACCCTTATTTTAAGGAAAACAAAACATTTCATTCTATTTTTCAATTTGCTTAAAATTGCGTGTTTGTTATTGCTGTTTATTTAGCAAAATGATAATAATTTCATTGGCATTGAAACTTGCTTTTGTTACTTTTGTTCATTATTTGTTGTTGAAGTGTTCAATATTGTTTCGTTACGGCTCTTCTGGAGTTTATTACAATTTACTCTGTTGTGGTGCGTTATGTTGAGGTTTGGTTCGCTTGTTCAAAATTATTACCATCAATATGAACTGTTTCGGTTTTTTTTCTCAATTTCACTTCTTTGTATTGTTGTATTGATTGCAGCTCTAGAGGAAAAAAAAGTGTAGCGAGTGTGGGATAAGTTTTAGCAATAAGCGAGGGGGGTGCTAATAGATATTTGTTGATTGATTTTCGTCATGGGAATGAGAAAGTGTTATGAGGTGTTTATAATTGTTTTAATAAATTTTATTGATGTTATAATGATTGGTTGTTAGAAATTATGATTTTATGGGTTTATTTTCAGGAGGAAACTTGAAAAAAATATTTAAATTTTAAGAAGATGATCCAAATTTAGACAATGTTCCCTCAACAAATTGTATACATTTGACGTTGCTTTCAATATGGTACAAACTGAAATTCTTATACACACAATCCTTAGACCAGTTTCAGATTGACCGGGCTCTTAGTGATTGTATCAAACACAAAGCGTTATTTTATCGCGCATACTTCTGACGTAATCGTTCTACTTTTTATCGTGCATACTTTTTATCGTGCATACTCTAGATAATCAGTCTACTATGCTGACGTAATCGTTATACTTTTTAGGGTGAAAGATCAAAATTATTTATGCAAGAGGTTTGAAGGAAACTGAAATCTATCTCTTTGTAAGAAATACAGAATTCCCTTCCTTTACTGAATATCAATTCTTAGACAGGACGATATCGGCGACCAACAGAAAGAAATACTTAGGCGTCATCCTTGATCGCCACATATAGGATAGAACTAACACAGCTTATCGATGTTGGACGCTATGCAGCAGATGCAAATGCTAGAAATAGGGCCTTAGTCCAGTGTACATGGAGTTCAGTGTACATGCTACCTATAGGAGTATGTATGTTGGGATATGCCTCTTCAACCAGTTTCATCAGATACGATGTTGGTGGTAGTGTCGGAGAATCGAAGGGGCAGGTAAATGGATACAGGATATATGATGTCACGACCTTGCTTCATGTGGATAATCCTGTTCAGAATAAGGATTTTTATTGCTAAAGAAACATAAGTTCTTGTGACATAAGATAAAGAAAAGTTGGAAATTTACGTGATTTGATCTAGAAAACTTGTTGCGAATTGTCAAGGTTCCTGAATTAAAGCTACATGTATTTTACCGGTGTTAAGTTTAGCCATTAGATCGTTGGTAGCCGTCTCGCTCCCACGGAGGTTTATTTGGATAACCTCAATCATGGTCACCTCCTCGCTCTTTGGCCTTGACTCCTCCGGGTAGACTGAAGTGGCCATTGATGCAGTGTGTACTATTAATGGCACTGCGGTGTCCTTATCTGCATTGAAATAGGAGTCTTTTTAATTGACACCTTCCCAATTTTGGAAAGCACTGCTGTTCTGTCTTCTGTTGAGTGAGTGAGTGATTTCCTCCTCGATTTAAGGATTTGGCTCCTCAACATTACCAGTACTTGCTAATGATGTTTTGGGTACCGTCGTAGGTGTTTTAGAGTCCTTGTGGAGGCCTGTTTTGACAGCCCTTTCAATCGGCGCCTTCCCAATTTTGGAAAGTTCAGCTGCACTTTCTTCTGGCGAGTTAGTGGTAACTTCCTCGACTTTAGGATTTGACTCCTCAACGTTATCATTAGTGGCAACTGATGCCGTGTTCTTAGGTTTTTTAGTGTCCTTGTTGTAACAGTCCTTCCAATCGGCACCTTCCCAATTTTGAATATGACAGCTTTAGAGGCGAAGTAGGCCCTACCTTTGTTCTTGGCAAGTCTAGCCATGGAATTCTTGTCGATACCTTTTACAAATAGAGTTCATTCAGGTTCTTCTTTCCTTTAAAAGGCATTACATTTTTCCACGGCCAGTTCGGCATTTTGACCTCTAAGAATTTCCAGTATATTACCGGAAGCTCGCTCTTCTTTGCCAGTCCCAGCTTAGCGCCGTCCCCGGGGAGGAGGGATACTTTCCACCAAGTTCTTTAGGATGCTAACACATTGGTGAGATGCCAACTACATCAACAACACGCCCATACTAAACTCGGAGCACACGCTCTCTATTGCTTGTCTTTCCTTTGAAGCGATTACGTGGTCCACTATTTTATTGTTCACCAGATCTTCTATCTTACTCTGCTGATCTATTGGAATTTTGCCTGTCGGATTACCGTCATCGTAAAATATATAGTAGAGATCGTACCGGTGTCTTCTTCTGGCCACTTTGGCATGAGATGGTGGCTCTTTTCCTTTACCATCGTCTAGCTTCTCCTTCCTCGTTTTTCGGGAATTATTTTGAGATACCCTTACCTAGGTTGGTTTCGCCGACGTGTTCGTATTCGAAACATCTGGAATATTTTGGCGTTGTCACCCTTACTCGCAGGATTCAGACTTGACGTTCCTTTGAGTGAAGTGTGGCTTGGCTTTTACTGTGTATTAGAAGACTGAGAGCTCTTTTTCTTCTTAAGTTTATTCTCAGTTATCAACTCCTCGGGAGACCTCCGATTTTTCCTTGGGAGTGTCGTGGGATTGACTATGATATCCTGAAGCATCTTTTTCAACTTCTTCCTCTGTGCTTCAGATATTGTTTTCTTAGTACTTAATAGATAGTTTAGCTATGCTATCACTTACCTCTTTCACCATTTGCTCTACTTCATCCTTTTTGGGATTTTCCTATAATGGTGATAAACAGCTAACGCGCCCAATTGCCTACCCGATACATAAATTGTTATTAACTGTGCTAAAATCGTGATCAAGTGCAATATTAGAGCCAAACTCTGTGGTAATCTGTTGTTACACGGATATGCTCTCAACTGGAAGACAATTAGGTCCACAACAGCTGATTAAGTTTAATCTAAGAAGACATTGGATAGTATGAGTGGTAAACTATGTCAACAAGATCTGGACAAGAAGTCACTTCAGAATGAATAAGTCCAATGTTAGAATGATGGTATGTATTCTTAGTGGACACATAAGTTTGCGTCAGAAGGGGACAATTAAATGCTGGAACACTTTCTCTCTTATTATATTATTCCAGATATTACATGCCTTATAAATACTAATTTTAAAATTCGATGGAAGTACGTCAGGAGTCTGAGATTCTGAACATTCGCTTCATAGATCGCTATATGAAAAGAGACCCGATAGCGGCTCAAGAGACCCGATAGCGGTTTAGATATAATATATATCCTATTTTCAACCTTCCTTAACAAATAAAGGGAGACTAAGTGACTTAAACAAATTACTTAAGGATCGTTAGATTTATTATAAAATCTCAACGATAACATCTTCAATTAAAATAACAACATTTCTCCCACACTATGTATGCTTTTTAAACAATACCAAATCCCAATGATTTCCTTTATTGATTTTGATCTATTTTCTCTTAGGCAAATAAAAAAAGCTCATGATTTATAATTAAATCACATTTGCATAAATCCATGTTTTCTATCTATATTAAAATTTATGACACTTAGTTCTCCCCCTTTAAAAACAAAATATATTGCAAAATGCATATATGCAAATAACAAAGTGAATAAAAAGATACAAAGTGTAAATAAAGTTGACCGAAATAGTAAAACAATCGTAATTTAAATACTAACTCTTTCCTAGACACTTTATTTTCTAACAAAAACAACGCACCGAAAGGGCGCTTTAACTGACAAAAATAAAATTAAGTTGAGATGTGTTTTTTTTCCTTCAGTGAAACTTTACTTAAACAATCTATGATGTTTGTATGTAATAATAGCATAAAGAAAGAGCCACAGCAAAAACAACAATAGAAACTGACTGTAACAGAAACATAACAGCGGCGACATAAACATGATTTGCTGCTGTCAACCATAAACTACAGTTTTGTTTTGTCTATCAAACCAACACACTCAACATACAGCAACAATAACAACAAAGAAGGTAATGAATGATCAAAGTGCTCGTATAACAGGGATCATATGACATCTAAACTAGCGGGTTTTATTAGGGTGTATTTTTCCCTTAATTTCAGATAGTAAATTTAAAATAAATAAGTACCTAAATGAGTAATTACAGGGAGAGGTCAAAAAGTTAGTTAGAAAGTAAGACAGACAATAAGTAGTGGTCATTGCAAAGTAAGTTGTTGTGTAAGTCCAAATCATTTAAAATTTTTTTCTGGGAATAAATCCTGCGTCTTTTAGGAATAAATCCTGTCTGTTTGCAATCTGATGAAATAAAATCATATTATTCTCTCAATTAATAACAATGTAGCTGAACACGGCTGACCATATAATACCCTACATCGGTGAGTATATTATAAATGTGGAATATTTATACCCTACACCACTTTAGTGTGTCCGTCCGTCCATGTAAACCTTGTAATCAAACTACAGGTCGCAATTTTGAAAATAATTCAATGAAATTTGGTACATGATCTTCTATTGTCCCAGGTACGAAGCCTATTGAAAATGGTTAAGATCGGTCCATTATTTTACCTAGGCCCTATACAACTTAACCTCTGAATAGGGCTTGTAAACTTTGTGATTAAACTACAGGTTTCAATTTTGATGATAATTCAATGAAGTTTGGTACATGATCTTCTATGGTACCGGAGACGAAGCCTATTGAAACTGGTTAACATCGGTCCATTATATCATACAACTGAACCCGACGAATAGGGCTTTTAAGTTTATAATTATGTTTAATATACTCGTATCCAAGTTCTATACTAGCCTTGATGACCCTCATGAATTCTATAATTATAGGGTCTCATTTGACCATAGACCCTCTTACAAAACCCCCTTCAAAATTTGACTTAAATGTCCACAATTTTATTCAACAATAAATGGTTTAAGTATATCTGAGACAAGGTACAATTCAACTTAAATGCTTTATTATGAAAACTAATTCACATTTTATTTTTATAATGGGTGTAGGGTGTTATATGGTCGGCTCGCCCGACTATAATTTCTTACTTGTTTTTATAATAAAGCATTTAAATGTTCCTTTACCTTAGTTCCAAAACATCATCACATCATATAAGCGGTTCTATATATGAACTCTACGTTATATGAACGTCGGAGAAATGTTCGGAATAGGGCCTTCAATTAGGGATTGGGTCAACTATGACCAAAGCTCTCCCAACTTATTAACTATGAATTTATTTTCTGCATGAGGTTTTATCTTTACACTGACATCTAAGAGTTTCAAAGTCTTTTTGGAAATCTTATATGGGGAGAAGGGTCAATTATAGACCGATCCTCATAAAACTTCGAAGAGCGATGTTAAAGTAGTAACTTAAGCGTTAACGCCATTTTCTAAGGGGTTCTTATATTGGGGATGTAGGGTCAATTTTGAACCGATCATTAGTAGATCTTAAGGGGGAGATTTCAGTACTTATAAAATTGTTTTATTCTTATATCAGTATGCCATCACTGTGTTGGTAAACCAGTTATGACTGTTTAAAATATATCTGGTTCCTCTAGTGTGGGGACCAGGCGAAATGGTGAACCGAACTTGCCCATTTTTAATACAAAACAACTTGCATGAATGGAATATTTCGGCCATCTACCATTTTCATTTAACAGAATTATGTACTCCAAAGCCTTTTCGGAGGAATGGTTGTATGAGGGCTAAGTGAGATTTTCCATAGGCTTCGCCCTTGGGTCAAGAAATTAAAATTTCGACCTGTAGCGTGTACATAAGGTTTACAGATGGTCGGACGGACGGACGGACATAGCTTAACAGAAAGTGATTCTGAGCCGATTGATATTGGCACCCACTAATGTCCTTTAGGATACAAATAAATATATGGAATCTATATGGAATTCCTCAAATCGTAAACGACAAATTATTATGACTAACAGATACACAAAGGTACAAAGGTCAACAAACGACGAAGTTTAGATGTTCGTTATAAATACACCCTAATGTTTATTTACAGTGTAGTAGTGCGTATGATTACGTATGTGTATTTAAGTCAGAAAGTAAGTAAAATATAGAAAAAAACATTAGCTTTTGAAAATAACAATGGCGCCAAATGCTTTTGAAGTGATTAAAAAAACAAAAATAATAACCAAACTATAAACTACTTTACTCACACGTTGTCAGAGAGTCTGGTCCTGTTGGAGCTACATATATTTTGATTTTATTAAAAGGTTTGTAACACTTTGGCTTAATAAAGAAATTAAAATTTTTGAAAAATATTTAATATATTTACACAAATGATGAGCGATTACTTATCATGCAGTTGGTTGGTCCTTTCATGAGGATAGTTGGTATTAAGGAGTGGTTTTATCAAGAAGTGTTTTAAGGATCCTAAGTTTTTTTATTATAATGCATTTTGTAGTTAAACGATTCGTCTTTGCCCCATTTCATATTCTAGCTTAGCATTTTCTAATGCAATTTTATACATGATTTTCTCTTACCTACACTTTTGGACATCATGTCGCCAATTCAGAAATACGAAAAAAAAATGTTGATGACTTTTTGCTGAAATAAACTTAAAGTCCAACTAAGTATATGGAATAGAAAGTGTCATGTTTTCTCAACGCTCAAGTGTTTCTTACCATTGCTAGTATCTTTTCTATGCCGCAAACTCTTAGTTTTAGCAATATTTTGCTTAATTTCTAATACTGGCGTCTCTAAAAACAACCCACTACCACTTGTATATCTGTCTGTATGTATTTGGCTAGAAAACTTATTTAGACTTTATATGTAATTTATACATAAATGCATTTTTGTTCCTCAATATTTCGTATGCAGGATAACAGAAAATGCACAACATATGCAAATTATAGCGGGTGTTATGGTTGCAACAACAGTGGTCTTACAATTGCGGCGGCTGTTGCACTCGATTGTTGTTGTTTGTTGCTATTATTATTGTTGGTATATCGTTATTATTTTGTATTGTTCTTGGCGTTAACAACACAATATTCAAACTTTATGCAAAGTAAAATTTATGAGAAATTAAAGAAAATTTATTACACTTACCAACGAATTTTTTTCCAGATCTTTTTTGTTTGTTGCCTTTCCTCCCTGTATGGAAGTTTATACAGAATTAGTCCGTTGGGTTGTTTTTCTGTTTGATTCGCCTGAAGACTTTTTAATGTTAGGGCAGTGGACAGGTTTATAGAAAATTGTCGGCAGATGAAACTGAAAAGAAGGCTACTGTAAGGCTTAGTTAAAATAATCGCGAATATTCCATGAATCATAAAATGTTTGTTTTACATGCTCTTTAAAGTAACAGCATTGACAGTACAATGTTAATTTGCAGAGCACCTATGTATGTATATGATTCATGTAACATTCGCCTACTTATGATTCATGAAATATTCGTGATTACTTGATTAAAATTCTCCATATAATTTATATGTATTTTAAAAAATTTTTTTGTTAAATCAGGAATCACCAACAAAAC